>NC_052126.1:1153662-1251019 GCF_012273895.1 Zerene cesonia | reverse complement strand
ATAGTTCAAAGCACTTCTAAAAATTGGATTTCTAGTAAAATTTCTTAAAAAATTAATTTCTAAAAATCTATACAGCCTAGTAGTCGAATTAGTTATGTGTGTATTTCCAGTAAATTATGTGTAAGAAAGCAAATTCAAAGCTCTTTAAATTATTTGTACAGAAGAAATTACTTTGCTTAATAGAATTCCTGAGAGCATGCAAAAATTGTACACTAAAGGGAAATTTAAGTACTATTAACAAACAAGGTTTTCAATCTTAGAGCGGTAATTTTATTGCAGTGTTACCAGATTTTTACGTCTTATATATATATATATAAATTTATGTATATACATATTTTTTAATTTTTTTTATTTAGGTTAAGATAAACTCAATAATGAAGGAAATTATTTATATTTTATCAAACTAAATAGTACTTCATTTACTATTTTAATAGACTTAAGTCTATTGTAACATGACAAGTTAATGGCAATACACAAATGAGATCACAGCAGAAACTGAAGGATTGCATATGACACTATTAAGTAAACTGCTGTATTTTAATAAGTAAGTTTAAAAGTAACTCAAACAATAACGTATTCAACCCTGGCAACACTGTTAATTCCCTTTATTGTACAAACTATTTCATTGAAACTCATGAAGAATAAAAATGCATGCACTTTAATAAATACTGCTCTAAGCGTTAAAAAGCTTATAAATAATGTAACTTACTTTTCCCTCAGTGTACAATTTTTCACTAAATCACTTTTTTTAAGTTAAAATTCTATTGCTACAAGTGTAGCGTATTTCATATTTATTTTATAACAAAGAAGCAATGTATCAAAACCGTATTGTAGAATATTTAATTGTGACATTCGAACGCAGATCACTGTGAAATATAGTTGTCTCGTTCTAGCACAATTGTTTTCTATATATGAATCTCTATCGAAACATGTGTACTAAAATTATTGTAAGATATAAGATCTAAGATCACAAGACACTTTATACTCATCGTATTAAATATTTGAAACAGACACAAAATAACCATATGATCTACAGAGAATTGCGTATTTTTTTTATTTTTTTATCTAAAGAGGTTAATTAAAAATAGGTTAATATGAGAATTTACCTGGCTGTTTTGGAAGCTGGGACCGTTGGCTCGTTCGCCGCCAATCACTGTACTGCAGGGAAGAGGTTTCGATACACCTATCGTGACGATGCCTGAAAGTAAAATAAATAATTAATCTGTACTAATATTATAAAACTGAAGAGTTTATTTGTTTGGTTGAACAAACTTGTGCCACAACAAAATCTGAATTGGTCAAGCCGTTTTCGAGTTTTACGCTATGCAATATTTGGCTATTCATTTTTATTTATATAGATAATAATA
Organism: Zerene cesonia; assembly: GCF_012273895.1. NCBI lineage: Eukaryota > Metazoa > Arthropoda > Insecta > Lepidoptera > Pieridae > Zerene > Zerene cesonia. The sequence continues at coordinate 1,249,652 of NC_052126.1, read as the reverse complement.
TGTATGAATGTATTTGTATAACTATAATTTAATTAATATAATAAAAAATAATAATTTGAACATATTATACCCATACCCATATCATTTTTCTTACCCTTCCCAGTCCTTTCCTTTATTCCTCTCGTCAATCCTTTCTTGATCCCTCTCCAATTTCAAGTCGGCAATCTATATGTAGAGGCGTAAGGTCTGCAATAGACCCTATGCCTCTCCGAATGTTCACGGGCGATGGTAGCGCTTACCATCAGGCGACCCAGCAGCTCCATTGCCGAGGATTTAAAAAAAAATTAAAAGGAAACTATGACCAAAATGTCTTACCTATGTAAAAAATAGAGCTATCTACAAAAACAACACGTCAATCACGACAGTAACTATAAATGTACCTGATGTTTAATTGTCGTATAAAAACATATCTGTATTACTTTAAATCTTAACAAACATTGACACGATAAGATAACAGATCACTATAGAGTAACTGCAAACTATTTTGTTGTATTCACTTTTCTGTGATTGTATGAACGTATATATTTTTTTTGTTAATATTGTATTTTAGTCTCTGATTTAAGTAAATCAGATTAATAAGATCAACATGAAACTATTGTATTATCAGCGATGGTAAGTGTACAAAATTTGAATTTAATCTGTTTGTTTGATGTGGACCAAAATGTTAAGGAATCGGTTTAACATACATATATAGGTATACAAACACACAGTTGAAGCTAAAAAACACTTTTGATTATCACCACGATAACAACCACATCCAAATCACCTCTCGAACCACTCTGTTATACCACCCTTATTGCATTCAACTTCAGGTGCACTTTTAATCGGCACCACTGCAGCAACCACAACAAAACCACCTCTCCAAGCACACTGCAATAACACCCCTACTGTCGTTACCTCTAGATGCAATTTTGATTGCCGCAACTGAATCAACCAAATCACCACTCCAAACGCACTGCAATATCATCCCTACTGTCTTTACCTCTAGATGCAATTTTGATTGCCGCCACTGAATCAACCAAATCACCACTCCAAACGCACTGCAATATCATCCCTACTGTCCTTACCTCTAGATGCAATTTTGATTGCCGCCACTGAATCAACCAAATCACCACTCCAAGCGCACTGCAATATCACCCTTATTACATTCAACTTTAGGTGCAATTTTCATTGCCGCCACGGAAGCTACCTCGTCCAAATCACAACTCCAAGCGCACTGCAATATCACCCTTATTACATTCAACTCTAGGTGCAATTTTCATTGCCGCCACGGAAGCTACCTCGTCCAAATCACAACTCCAAGCGCACGGCAATATCACCCTTACTCCACTCACCTCTAGGCGCACTCTTGATGGCGGCGACGGCGACGGCGAGGGGCGCGCGCGCCACGTCCCGCCCGTTGACGGCGACGAGCCGGTCGCCGGGCGCCAGGCGGCCGTCGCGCGCCGCCGCGCCGCCGCGCACCACTGAGCGCACCACTATCACGGAACTGCTCGGGTCGGAGGGGTCCTGGGGAGATTTGTTTGATTGTTCACCCATTTATTCATTATTTTTTAATGTTTCTTTAGATCGTGATATTACTGTTCGTAAGATTTTCTCTGTGTTGAATGCGTGCGAACGGATTAAAGCTAGTATATAAATAAAACTTTTCTACGAAAAGGGTATTTGACGTTACCAGGGAGGTGGGTACCACTCCAGATTCTTAAATGGGACCAAATGCTTTAGTTTCCGAAAAAGAAAGGGGTTTTCAATTCGAGTGTATTTATTTGTGCTCTTGTTAATCTTTTCGGGTTTTGTCGACTATTTTTGTGGTTGGCAGGAAATTGTACTTTGATCCCAATTTAAAATCTAGAATGATTCCTCCCTGTCCAGTAGTAGGTGACCGTTCGTGGAAAAAATCGGATCATACTGGATCATTACATGGGATTAAGATGTTTACTACGGTAAAAAGTCTCTCACAGCAAGCCAATATCTTCAGCTACAAAAAACGTTACCTCTACTTAGTTTACCTCTACAAGCTGCTTGATCTATTCAAGATACATATATCAAAATAACTCGCGAGATTGTCACCTATCGACAAAATATTGTGATCTGTAAACATGTGCTTGCAATTTAGCGCACTATTATTAAAAATAGCCCTTAAAATAATCTGTTCCTCTCACCAAGTAATCCAATATGGAGAAGCCAAGCCCTCTGTCCTCCTTCAGAAGCTGAATATATTCCACATGGTCGCTCCACATCGCGAGCCAGCTCAGCGGCTCTAAGGATCTCGATCTATTCCTCTCGAGGTCATCTGAACAGAATTCTGGAAAGAAATTGTGGTGTTTTTAGGATTTTGTTGTCTACCAAAAGTATCAATATTACATTGATTTTTACTGTGAACTATATACAAATTGAGCGCATAATATTGCTTCGAAAATTTAGACCATGAAGGTTTCTTACTTTCGTAGACCGTAAAAAATGGATGATGCTAGAAATTATCAGTTACTCGAGTGTTTGTTTCTACCAACGCTCACAGACAAAAAAGAGAAAATACTAATGTTGCGGCAGACAAGAAAAACATACGATGTTCTTTATATAAATTCATGATATTTCTACTGTATCGATTAGTATGTTGAGAGGAAATTGATCCGATAGGAAAAATCACAACCACTCTTACTTTGTGTTCTTCCCACGTAAACCCAGTAAATTTTGGATAAACGACTAGTGTGTTACAATTTCATTATAACTTAATAGCTGTGCCCCTTGCTTTGACCCGCGTAATAAAAAGCCTTGCCTTTATGTTATTCCAGTTGTCCAGCTGTCTACACATACCAAATTTCATTGCAATGGGTTCAGTAGTCTTTGCGTGAAAGAGCAACAAACACACACACATCCTGACAAACTTTCGCATTTATAATATTAGTAGGAAGTATCGACTAGCTCGCAGCTTCGCACGCGTTTAATTGGGTGCAGTTTAATAGATGTTATTATACATATAAATCTTCCACTTGAATCACTCTTTTAAAAAAAGCACATAAAAATCCGTTGCATAGTTTTAAAGATTTAAGCATACATATGGACAGACAGCGAAAGCGATTTTGTTTTATACCATGTCAATTAATTAGCGATAACATACCATCATGTTCATGGCCAGCTGACAGCACGGTGGCCGCGCTGCACAGAGAAGCGACGGAACTTTCCGATTTCGCTTTGATCAGTCTTTGTGGCGGAGCCAGCAAGTCTTGCAGACTACCTCCCAGTATACCGCTCTGGAATTATTTATCAGAAAATTGAATTACATTAAAAAGAATAAATCTATATGAAATGAATAAAATATGACTATTTAAGAGTTGTGATTGTTGTGTCGCAGAAAATAAATTGGAAACATTTTAACTTTTAGTTAGTACAGAATTCAAATGCTTTATAAATGAGAAATTTGTATAGAACAGAAAAACGTCTCTATTATTGAAAAACAGATGGTCAGGGAAGTCAAGGCATTAAACCCTTTTTCAATACACTTTTTTTTATAACTAAAAGTACTTTTGTTACAAAAGCCCTCATGTCCTGGATATATCATATATTGCAAGTCGAGCTCGGTACTGAAAAAAGAAACGTATCAACCTCTATGAAGCATTAGTATAACGCCCAATCAAAGCATCAATGTATGCGGTGTGTGTGCTGGTCAGCGTGACGCCAAAACCAGCTTTAATACCACGCATGTAGGTTGGAATTCGCGTAACACCTACCCTCGCCAGGCTAGGCTCGATCCCGTTGGCGGGCTCGCTGCGCTTCCGCACCACGACCAGGAGCACGGGCGAGGCGACGGCGCGCAGCCGCGTCACCACCTCCACGTGATGCGCGCCTAGTACCCGCCAACCGTTCACCTGGGGCGTTTTATATTGAAATTAATGAAAAATTTATTTGTACACTATAAATTAAACAATTTCAAGGGACAAGAAGGTAACTTAAAATCTACTCAGCGTCAACAGCGTTATGGGTCAACTGACTAATGGCATATAAAGCCGAGCCTGGACCAGTTCACAGCCATAACACACAACAGTACCCTAATTTATCAGATATTGTTTGTTTATTCTTATCTTCTTAAATTACTGTGTTTCTGTTTATGTTTATGTTTTTCTTACTTCTTTTTTTATTATTTAAAATGTAAAGAGGGCGACCTTATCGCTATAAGCGATCTCTTCCAGACAACCCGGAAGAGAAGATAATAATGAAGGTGGTGGTGAAGTACAATAATTGATTGAGATAGAACTTACAAAAAACAGTTAGTTTGAGTTCGTCAATAAGTATGAGTTTGTATTACAATTTACCTCCAACAGCTCGTCTCCCACGCGGTAAATCCCCAACTTGGCCACAGGCCCATTAGGAGCTATAGCTCTTATGTAATGCCTCGCTTGAACTTCCTTCCCGCCAACTACCCTCACTGTTCCTTCCAATGAAATACCTAAACCACTGTCCTTCTCCTTTATTATTGAACCCACCTGAAAGAAAAATTATTAAGTATTTATTAACTTAGATCTTGAATCATGGGAAGCGATTAATTTTATAATTATTTTTCTTATTATATCATGATCTCCTGGTACAAACAAGACGAAACCTTATATTGCTCATTATGAAAAAAATACTTCCTCCCTTTTAAGACTTGGGAGAGTGACAAAAAATATATAAACATTCCAATAATCAATTCTATAAAATTTTAATTTTGTTATTAAGTTATTAAATTTAATTAGTTAACAAGCCTTGACTATATAAAAAAAAATCTATCATTCACTCTTTTACAGAGTATACTTGAGAACATAATTTAATCCCTGCGATTCTAATGATGATAATAACTTTAACTCATATGATTATATTGTCACCGAACCTTGATACATGTCCTCAATTACATTATTAGGAATATTTTTCCCAATTACCTGAATTGATCCAACTTACAATAATGTCATACTGGTACTGGTGTCCCGGCCAGTCCGGCTCGCTCTGCAGCGCATCCCGCCACTTGTCCTGTATACGCCTCGCGTCCCGCTCGCACGCGTCATCCCTCCCTATCACTATCTCAGCCTCCTCCGAGGGGGAGGTGGGGGAGGGCAAGTGCGGTTGGACTTCTGATTCCGGCTCCACTTCTATCACCGTTGATTCGTCGTACTGGGAAACAATATAGAATAAAATAGAATTTGTTTGACTGTGCTATTGAGTGATCAAATAATTATTCATTTATCATCATCATCAACATCAGTCCATATTTTTCCCCTGCAGACCTCCTATGAGCCATGATCCACCACTGCATTATGGGTATATTAAAGGATCAACTAGCTACAAATTTGTTTAATTAATTTTAGAAGACTAAATGCATTATCGTAGATTGTAGACTAGTATCACCCAAATTCCCTCGCGTGATAAATCAATCATGTTAAAGTGTCGCCCAATACCCACTGAATTTCATCCGCTTCAAGTTATACTATTGCAGTATAATATCACTCGCACAACGTAAAATATATTCATCTGGCCTATATACTTTCAATTGTTTTGATATTTACATATAAATATATATATTCATTTATTTTATTATATTTTTTACCATTAAAATAACATATTAATGCCGTTTCTCACTTTACTCACCACACTAAAGCTATACTTAGCGAGCGAGGTGACGGAGGGGCTGGGCGGCGGCACGGGCGAGCGGCCGCCCTGCGCCGCCAGCGCCTTCTGCAGTCGCTCGTAGCCCACGCCGCGGAGATACCTTCATTTTTTATTAGAAAAGCCATTTTTATACAAAACATTACATGTAAGGCTGATGATGGTGGTAATTAAGAATGTATTGTTAAGGATACGAAAGATTATTTTTTTAATCAGAATCTAAAATATTCAACAACACACAAAATAGTATATTAATACATGGATTTTTGTAATAATACAATATAAATTATTTGTCGTAGCAAAACATAAATCAATATGATTGAGGTTATATGATAATATGATAGTAATATACCTAACCATTTTATATGCAATCTTAAAAATCATCGCACGACCAAACTCAAAATCAAGTCACAAGCAAAGTACAATTCATTGAAACACAAGCTTCCATAACAAGCTGAATCACCTCAAGGCCTTCAATTTAACGATGGGCCCCTTCGCGTCTCTCAACAGGGCGACGGCGCGATGGTTCGTCACCCCATGCAATGGTACTCCGTCCACCTGTAAGAGAACAATGCAGGTACGGACTGGAGTCTTTTAGGGCCCTGCTTGCGGACTAGGACTTTTGAAATAAATGTTTTTTCAATAACGATACTGTATAAGTATACAAAGTTTAAAGTAAACATGTACGTTTAAATCAAATTTATTTGTCAAATTGAATATAAAGGAGTCGGTTACATAGAAAAATAAAAACGTACAAGTGAAGCTAACAAAACGTGTTAAAAATAACTTTTCGTATAAATAATTGATATGTGAAGTGAAAAACCCGACTTCGCATAAATCAATTAATAATACTACTGGCGACCTTATCGCATATAATATATATATATATATATATATATATATATATATATATATATATATATATATATATATATATATATATATATATATATATATATATATATATATATATATATGTGTAATTCGAAACTTCATTCATAAAGTTCGTCTAAGTATCAAGTTCATTTTTGAATTCGTTTAAAAAGTTAAAAACATACACATACTTTTTAGAAAGAATTGTCTACTTAATAGAATAAACAAATTACCCAAATGCAGTCGCGAAAGGCGATGTCTCTTATATAAAGTAAAAGATATTAAAATATAAGGGGCCCCAAAGATTTAACGCCCCACACTCGTTAACAATACCAAGTGGTACACTAACGAGGCAGCTTACTGAATAACTCTTCAAACAAAGCCCTACTCAGTCGCTACACAGTTTTTGTTTACGTTTTCACTATAAATCTTTAATGTCAGTTGCTTGACGTGAAAACGGGGATTAACCTAAATCTTGGTGATATAAAAGTACATGCATGTGTGATCATATCATTTTACGATTATGTCATTGAACCAATTTTGTTATATAGATTAATGGCTTCATTTTATCATTTTCTATGAGATGTTTTATTATATTTTCATCATCAAACCACCAGCAATTATCAAATTGTATCTTTATCAAGCGTCATTTAATAATAATTTGGAATTTGAAAAATCAAATTGAAATATATTTAAACTAATATACTCGTATTATAGTCAATGTCATCTGTAATGCAGAAATATCAAGGTAATTTATATAAAATGTAAAATATTTCACACGAAATATTCAAGTATTAAATATATAAACATTCGACAGTTCACATCAAGTTAAATTGGGCGACACCTAACTATATTTACCAAACAATTGCGACAAACACGAGTTGCACCAATTCACACATACGTACGTCACAGTCCGCTAACACGTAACGCTATAGGCAATACAATAATCTACCGCAAATACCACTATTCAATATCATATCCCGACTAGAAATCGTATGTTTTCCAACAAAACTGGTGGATTACAATCCTCTAACAACCTGCGTCACTCATCTAAATCTGGAATACGTATGTTTATGGAACGGAACGAGGGAAACGTGCTCCGTAATTCATTTTTATTATAACTATGAAATGTTTTCAAAATTTTCTTTCCGTGAGTAATGTTTGTGGGATTTGAGTGGAAGCGAAACATTGCGATACGCGGCGCTTTTAATGTAATTGTATGAAGGCGTAATGCAACTGTGAATATTTAAAACATGATTCTTTCTTCAAACGTATTTTAACAGTAATTAATCGGGCACACACCCGCATTTTCTATGAAGTATTTCACATTATTAATTTGATGAAGGTCCAATTTGGGATCTATAAAATTCCACTTGAATCCTCAATCTCTTAAAAGATTAGCAACAAAATAAAACTCTCTCTTCAAATGATGAAATAAAATGACATTTAGAAGCGAGAGACCTTACAACGGTTTTAACCGCGTCTATTTTTGCTGTGTTGTGCAAAATGTCTTAAATAATATAACTTACTTTTAGACTTTCATCTCGTTTTAAAGCATTTTATATCTTAGTAATTATTTCATTACATTTATGCTGCACCAGACTTTGACGCAGCTAGAAATGAAAAGTTGATTAATTGTTTTTAGTTTTAAAATGTTAACCAATGATAAAGTACAATGGATTTTTTTTTTTGTACAATAATGCAGATCAAGAGACAGAACGTAAAGATCAAGACAAAAAATCTTAAACATTAAATAGGTACGTATGTAAATGTAACAGAAATAATTAAGAAGTTAAATCATTTTTAAAGGCATTAACCATTTTATAATTGATTGAGATATGTCGGATACTATAGAAACATGAGAGCGTACATGGGCAGAATGCCAGATTACATGAAAAAATTAATTAATTTCATTTTAAATCGATGAAAACCTCTTTAATTCCTAAATACAATACTCATATAAAACCAAACAAGAACAAATAACATCTACATTTTACATGTCAGCTTCAAAACTTTACAAAAGGGTCCCAACGGAAGCGCTGGTTGATCGTTCCAAGTTAAAACCTGTGCTTAGTTTGTTTTGCTACAATTCCAAGCAAGTGAGCAGAATTTTTATCACGTTTTTATTAATTTAATTTTTAGTTTTTTGGCATTGAAATGCTTTACAAATGAGAAATTTTTGATCACGGGTGGCCGAGAGTCTAGGTGTTGCTACGGTTTGGCATAAAACGCGGGTTCGAATCCCGCCTCGTGATCAAATTTTTTCTTTTCTTTCAAATATTTCTCATGTTTTATTAAATTTACATAAATGCACAAGACGGTAATTTATATTGTACATTTGATGTGTATAGAATTTATCTAAATTACCTATTGTTTAATCTATGTTTTGATTTTTAAAACTACACAACCGATTTTGATGCGGGTTCTATAATGTATAGAGTCCGTAACGAGGAAGGTTTATAACTTATATGTATATATCAAGCATTATTGCACCCGTGCGAAGCCGGGGCGGGGCGCTAGTTGTATAATTTATTTAAACATACGACTCTGAAACTTTAACGCAACACTGTTCTACAACTTTTGTTTCAATATAATGCGATATATTGCATAAAACGTTACCTAAAACGTAACCTAATTATTATACTAAATCACAAAAAAAAGTATTTATTCTACGTGACCTGAATTTCAATAATACTAAAATCAAGCACGCGTAATGTCTGAAAAGAGTATTTTTCTCAATTTTCCCATTCATTTATCACTCGACCCAAATAAACCACAAACAAATCTATTGTTGAACAATGCGGATGCTATACTGCATTGCGCATTGGTTTTATCACAGCTTCTTACATTTAAATTAATTATCATTATCGATTTTTATTACTACGTCCTTAAACATGTCTAAGCAGAGTCGTGCCTTAAAAAATTACTCGACTTAAGCTTACTCATAATCATTTTAACACAAAAAATAGCCTTCCAATCAGGAATAGTATAGCTTGTAATCTAGTGATATAATTTTTAAAAGTGGATAAGTAGTTTACGAGTTCATTCATTACAAAAACAATCTTTTCTGTACAAAAATGTATAGATCGTTTCTCCCTCCAGGGAGATTACTTCAGTAACAACCTAATTGGCACACGTTACGTGTTTGTTAAAAACATTTCATATCAGAACCCTATATACTCCCATACAGTATAGATCGTAACTCATCAATTACGCCTGTTACCTCGACATCAATAACGCATTTGCTGTTGCCTTTTTGTGATATAAAAAAAGGCTTGGAAATTTAAAAATATGCTCGAATACGCAAAAGACATATTTCCCCTTTGCTATGCTAAACTTCTATTATCAAAGTTAAATTTATTCATACTGTTTGTACGTCCTTTAAAGTAAACAGTGTCTCAATGGACGTTTTATCGGAGGACTGCATTATAGCAATTCTATTGTTAAAGCTGAACTCGAATTGTGGGTTGTACGAAGCGCATATATTTAGCTCTATCTAGAACTTTCGTTGAGTAATGAAAACTATTCTATTGAAACTGTTTTTAATTTCGCCACGTTTTGTGCAGATGTGTTTTTGTGGTTTGTTCTTTTAATTAACCTTAATGACCGGTGCTTTAACGCGAATAAATATGGGCTGCATTACGTATACTAAAAAAGTAGCAAGTTAAGCATGGATATTTTGCATTTTTAACCGACTTTAAAAAGAGAAAGGGGATTCAATTCGACTGCTATTCTTTTTGGGAGTTGTAATCTCAAAACTTTTTAGTGTGTAAATGAAGGCCGGTTAGTTTTTTGTGAAAGGAGTGTGAAAAAACAAAAATGAAAGGCAGTGATAAATGTACCAAAAAAGCCTATTTATATTGTCGAAACCCCCGAATACCAACTACTTATATTGTTACATAACATTGCATCAGAAAGACACAATATAAAACAATCACTGCACTTCCGATTATAAAAAATGGTAATGTTTTAGCTACTGATATATGGCCACTAGAACAAAAATATAATCGATCAACGCTCTTTCACCCCCCCCCCCCCCCCCCCCCTTTAAACATTCATCAGTATCACAGATTCATAAAGCAACTTCCTACATCAGAGACGTGACCCAGTTTCGACATATCAGTTATAACAATTCGATATAATATTAGTCACAATACGAATTCCATGTGTAAAGCACTTGAGATATTAATAACGCTGAATACAATACAACTCCTAATTATTGTTCCATTGTACACAGTACAACAAGAACTGTTTGTAGGATCCAATTGATAGAATTACACGCCACTCGATTCACAATAAAACACAATGGAGGACGGATTCTGAATGGGTCCCAATTTTTGAAGGAGTCGTTGTGACGTAGAAAAAGAAATGGATTTATACTCAATGTTGGGCACAGTCAATTAAGATTGGTTGTAGTATTATTGACTGTATAAATGGTGGTACCCTTGGGTAACTAATAAAAAGCAAGCAATAAACAAGTAAAGATTTTCTTATATTTAATCGTATATTTTATTAAGATATTGTAAAGATTAAAAAAAAAAATTAGTTCTAAAATCCAAATGTGCCTATTATCTTGTTTATTTATTATTAAACTATACTGAATATAAAGAAAATTGTTAAACTATGCGTAAAAGAAGATACAGATATTGTTAAGCGAATTTTCGAATGAATTTGACAACATAGTCAAGTACATACCAATAAGAGATAATGACATTTCAACAAATGGGATACTTTCCATCAATAAACTTCATAAGATTAGTCCATACACAAAAGTATGAAAAAAGATAACTGTAGGGCGCCGTATGAGAGGCCCAAAATAAAATCCATCCCTGAGATCGACTAACGAGTTTTGACGGATCTATTAAACGAACACTTTTCGTTGCTTTTTTTCCCCTTTTCCATGATAATTACCAACCGCCTGTGTTACCTTATTAGGTTGCATAAATCACGGGAAAATGGGAAAATCTTTTCACGAACATTATTCTAGAGTTTTATAAGCTGGGTGATATTTATTAGCTTACTTTTTTTTTTTTTGTTTTATACAGAGGAATTCTTTAGACACTTTGTTACTATACGAAGGTATAAAATAGTTTTAGAAATAAATGTTTCATTAAGCTTTGACAAAAAAAAAACTGTGATAAACATAATATAAAGAAATGATAAACTATTTTACATTTAAAACAAAAGTCAGAATGGTTAAAATAAAATGTTTATATATTAATTATAACGGTATAGTTAAAATTATGAAAAAATAAAAATTAAAAGAATGAATGAGATTATGAATAACGAAAATGAATACGAATCATTTGATACCCAAACTACCATCCAACGAAGATACAGTTTAACTAGTATTCATTCATTCACACAACTCACCTCAACGATCCTATCGTTGACTTGTATCTTCCCACAGAGGTCTGCAGCACTACCAGTGCTGATACTCTTCACAAATATACCGCTTAATTCCTCTGAAATACAATATTTTATTCAACAACATTATTATTAAAAGAGAGCTCAAGAACAAGCTATAATTATTTTTGGACTCGTCTCTAATTGAGTAAGCTATTAAAAAAACTAGCAATAAACTTCATCCCAGGCGGAGCTAGGGCCGAGAGCTAGTATAAAACAGGTTCATAAATCCAAATACATTTCATTTATAACGAGTGGAACAGACCGGTGGTCAAAGTTAGACCAAGTTCTATTTTAACAATCTGTATACCAAATTATTAACGCATTTATCGAATTACGTCATATTAGACAAGTCATAATAAGCATCTCATCAATATATTTTCCTACAAACATAGATATATATTGGTTTCCATGACATAAAGACTGTCTTTACTGAATGAATGGACGCGTTATACGCAGAGACCTCTAGTTATAGGCCATTTATAACTTCCTTTCTTAATTACCAGAGAGCAAGGGTGGGTCTAGTACACATTATTTATATTATTTATATATATTATATGAAAGAAGAGTATTTAATAGCAATCAAGGTAACAAATTACCAAGAAAGGCACCTGTAATGTCCATTACTTAAATAAATTGGATTTTGGTACAAACCACAGGCTTATAAAGGTTTAGAAAAAAGTTTTGCTGTTTCTTTTTTTTAATGAATGTTGTTAGTGTTATTTATAAAAAGTAATAGATTAAAATTCAAGGTTTGTTATGTGTATCTCTCTCTAAATTAATCTGTATTTAATGAACTGGTTATATCTTATATTCAGATATCATAAGTGAAACCGCAGGCTTAATAATTATAAAAAAAAATATAATAATACATATTTAATCTACATTTATACTGATAATAATATAAAGCTAATGGGTTTGTTTGTTTTAACGCGCTAATCTCAGAAACTTCTGGGCCTATTTTTTTTTTTTTTTTACACTGGATATACGAGTGATCTCCGAGAGCTTATACGCTATATATGTACCAAGAACGAAGCCAAAATTAAACCTTTCTATTTTTTACATTAAACTAGAGAATTCTGAAGAAACTTTAACGCATTAATATCTTTTAACTCGATATACTGTTGATCATCTCCCAGTAAATAAAATCACAGCATAGTATAAAACAAAGTCACTTTCTCCAGCTATCGCTATGACCTAATGTCTTTTTTGTTGCGTAGTTGTAAATCTTTAAAACGACGTAACGGATTTTGATGCGTTTTTTTAGATAGAGTGAAGAAAGTTTTAAATGTGTTTACATCTATCAAACTACAACGCGTGCGAAGCCGCGGACAAAAACTACACACAATATCGTAGAATAATACTAAAAGAATATGTCATTTTCATAACTTGTCCCAACCGCAATATATCTGTACAATGTTCACTCTCATCAAGCGAAAATATATTGTTTACACGGAGATAAATTCGTGTTCTTGATAACACTTATCAAGATTACACGATATTTTACCGTGACTACGTTCTTTTGGTAGGCAATTTTATAAAAGGAAGTCTAATCACGAATAATGCGACGGTGTGTGTGTGATCCATTCTAATCCTGTGTAGAATTTACATAAAGTAAAACTTTGCAGTGAAAAAGCAGTGGTGGCTCAGTGGTAAGGATCTCGGACTTCAAAATCGATTAGTCGGGGTTCGAAACCAGGCGAGCGTGCAGGATATAAATATACTTTACTATTTATTTGGACATGTGGATAACATCACCACTGCTCGAAACGGTGAAGGAAAACATCGTGAGGAAACCGGCTTGTCTGAGAATCAAAAATTTTACGACATGTGACATCTGCCAACTCGCACTTGGTCAGCGTGGTAGATTATGGCCTAAAACCCTCATAGGGGGTCTGTGTCCCATCAGTAGGAACATATATGGGCTGATGATGATGATGACAATGAAAACTTTTAACAAATACTGGCCATCTAAAAGAGGAAAAACATTTTTGACTCATTACATTTCCAAAACACATCGAATGGAAAAAAAGTAAGAACTTTAAAATGTAAGCAATTAAAGCTAAAATGTCGTAAATCATATTTTCTTTTCTTATACTATTGCATTGAAAGACTCCGTTTTAATTACTATTCCTTACTTATATTTGCTATACAGCTATAGTAAGTATCAGTAAAAAACATGTAGAATTATACTAGACTTGTTGTTCGCCCCGGTTTCACACGTGATACATATATAGCCTGTGTCACTCAGTGTAATTGCTTTTAATGGTGAAAGAATTTTTGAAATCGGTCCAGCCGTTTACGCGTGATGGCATAACAAAGGGAAATAGGGATTCATTTTTATATATGTTAATATGGATTTGCAATCACGTCAAATCGCTTCTCTCACCCGCGCTTTCAAAGTTTTTGCGGGTTTCTCTTTCTAATCTGATTAAAAGAACCGCAAGCCTGATATAAATTATCGCATTCCTCTAGAAATGGATTATAAAACAACATTATAGAGTGATACATTGAAAATTTCTCTATATTATTACATCAACATTTTATCAAATATAAAGAGAAATGCTTTCTATATTTGATAAACGATAATTATAATCGATAAACCCGACTAAGTACTTATTATATAATAAACAGAAAAAAGGCGTCATTTGTACAAGAGGCGGCCTTATTGCTTAAGGGCAATCTCTGACAGGCAACCTGGTTGGAAAGGAAATACATTTCCTATCATCATCATTAGCCCATATATGTTCCCACTGCTGGGACACAGGCCTCCTATGAGGGTTCAGGCTATAATCCACCACGCTGGCCAAGTGCGGGTTGGCAGATGTCACATGTCGTCGAACTTTTAATTCTTGGACATGCCGGTTTCCTCACGATGTTTTCCTTCACCGTTTAAGCAGTGGTGATGTTATCCACATGCGCAGATAAATTGAAAAATCAATTTATTTCCTGCACGCTCGCCCGGTCTCGAACCCCGACTTATCGATTTTGAAGTCGGAGGTTCTCACCACTGAGCCACCACTGCTTTTCCTATACTTAACAAATAAATAAATATATATTTAATAGTCATAATATCCTCCCCTTCGTTGATATCTAATAATAGACAGACTCCCCAAGTTTAATTTATATTCACATAATTACTATAAGTTTGTCGTTTGATGTTGGAAGTTTTAAGCAATTATCTGCCATCTTTACATTTCAAACTTCTAACTTACCACTCGTAACTAAATATTAATGTAATATATTTTATTTGAAATTTTAAATTGGTGTTCATAGTACATCATAATTAACTAATTAACTATGTCATATAAAAATAAAGGTAAAGCAAATAGCCAATCACATTTATGTAATAATACCTAGAAACAATATTTATTTTTCTGTTTCAATATTTTCATCTTTCGATATTTGAATTTTGTATTTCATATACAGTCTTCCCAAGTTTAATTTATATAACATATATACATACATATATTAACAAAATACATACGAAATTAATTTTTTTCTATGAAATTTACATAAATTTATAAAAACCCAATATCACCTCTTAACACAACATCCATTACGCTAATCACGCTTAACACATAAAAAACATACATTAAATCACCTTTCTTGCACAGTCGGATAACATTTAGTACCAATTGTTATAACATACCTTGTTCACAAACATATCCTGCGACTGTTATGCCTAGACCTAACGCTGAATCTTTATTTAGGTCCACTTCGTAGCTTATCGTTTCTGGTTCCCCGGTACCTCGAACCGCCATATCTAAGGGCAATCTGAGGGAATAGTATTTATTTATAATAATTATAATTCAAATATTAAAGTATTATGTATTAGTTTGTAGATTACATAACCTCTCATTACCTTTTATAGATAGGCATGACATAAATTACAATTAAAATATCAGATACTAGTCAAAAAATATAAGTATTATTACTATTTGATTGTATAATCAAGTAAACTTCGTCCAATTTACATTTTTACTGTGGCACAAATTGTTTAAAGACTAAACAACCTATAAAGATACCAGTATTAGTTAAATATAATTAAAAAAAAACCGCATTAAAATTATCAAAACTAGACCAAATTTAATTGGGACCACACAGGAGGTACCAGCTATTAAATAAAAAATCTTCTAAGTCGATAGTTCTGTTATCCGAAGTCTCTGTCGGTCGAAAAGCTAATTGCCTAGATTAGACATCGAAAATATTTATGTGGTACAAATTTCATTGTGTACTATCATTGAGACTAAAGAAATTCAGATGGAATTTGCCGTAAATACTTCTTCAAACACAATCAATTTTATGCCAAAAATATAAAAAACGTCAGAGTCAAATTTGTTTTATTATTAACACTATTATATGTTTTTATTAACTCCACTCAATTTCAAAGTGCAGACACCGTGCATAGTACTAAATTTAGCAAAAGGTAATATAAAATGCCTTTTAAATGTAAAAGTTCTAGAAAAGTTCATATCTTACGAGAAAAAGACATTCATATAACTCAGCGTGAGTTCGATCCGCTAGCCATACTAATGTTCCATTTTATAGGAGATTCTGGAACGTTCGAGAACACTAATGGAAAAATAGTTTAACAAGAAATAAAATTCTTTATTATTACTGTAGTTGTTTGCAGAAATTTTGTATATAACCACAGGGCAATAATGTAATATGATATTACATTCTCGTATTGTTATATATGTATTAGAAAAGCTGCTTTAGACCGACAATAATAATGCAAATTTTTGGTCCTTTTTTAATCATAAATATTAATTATTAATAACAGATATATGTATACAAATTTGATTAACACGTAAGAGTAGAACGAGGGGTCAAAAAATGTCTCGGTCTGGCAGGACACAGAAGATTGATCACCTTCTTATAAAGAAAGTCGATTGAATACACCTGTTTCACTAGGTGTATTTATTTTTAAGTTGGACATTCGTTTCTGAATTAATATAGTTTGGACATGTATTTCAATATGTGATATATAAAATTCCCATTGTCATAATTTTAGTTAGCGAACTCCTCCGAAACGGCTGGAGCGATTCTTGTGAAATTTTGTGTGCGTATTGGGTATGTCTGAGAATGTAAAGGTATGTCTGTCGGCCAACATCTATTTTTCATACTCCTAAATGATAAGAGTAAGGCAGAACAGCGTTTGCCGGGTCAGCTAGTTTTTTATACTTACCGTAATGGTGGTGGAACTTTCGGTGGTGGTGCGGGGATGAGAGGCGGGCGCGGGGAGGGGGCGAGCGCCTCACGCGGTACTACTGCTACTATGGACGCTACCGGCTGGAAGTATCAGCTTGATTAACGTCTTCTTGTTGTTTATGAAGGTTTTATTCGTTGGTTTTATAAATATTTGCAAAGTTAGCGCCTCAGCAATTTCGTTGCTCGCTTTTAAGGGGTAAGGGATAAGGAAAGGATTGCCGACGGCAATAAGAGAATGGACTGGGGTGAGAAAAAGTAGCCGGCTCTCCCACTCAGTAACGAAACACAGTAGGATGCTTAATTTAAACCGATCTGAGCTGGCCCAATTCATGCCGAAACGTGCTTGATTCCAATATTGAAATGTTATATAAGGCCGTGTAAAAAATGTTTCAGTGTGTATCTCTAGTTATTTTCAGACATATTTTTATACTACTATCCTTTGAGTGAGGTGGTTGTGGGCATTGAATGTGCTTTTATAGCTAAGACAAGTTCCTATAATATATCAATCTATTCGATTCCAACTGTGTGATTCTAGAATTAGATATTAAATATATAGATCGAATTATAGTCCAGATCGAATTATCGAGTGGCTGAACTATTGATCACACATGTTAATGTGTTTTTAAAAACAGAAGCTAACACATTTGAAAGGAAATAAGAGTTTCTATTACAAATGCTCTTACCCTATGATGGTAGGTTTCCTCTATGATGGTGGGCGGTGGTGTTACCGGTGTGGTGTCCTCACAGAGCGCACCAAACCCATCATGGCCGGCATCAGACAGTCTCTTCTCCAACTCTATGGGGTCTGCGAGTAAGCGAGACGGAACTATCGGCGCTTGCGATGCACCCAGCGACTGAGAAGTATTTGTACATGTCACAATCGGGTTTTAATTGTTTTTTTTATCATTCATATCATAATTTTTCTTATTTTCCCGCGAAAATTACAACAATGGGTACAATAAACACAATAGCTATACTAAAAAATACTCATAAGGCGGCCTTGTCAAGTGATCTATTCCAGGCAACAAACAGAACGCGTGAAAACAATATAACTAAAAAGGAGGTAGGTAAAAATTTTAAAGCAAGGAAAATAATACTATAAAAATTTACATTCAAAATATACAGTTCTTATCGGTAAGCGAAAAAAAATGTGTTGTAAAATAAAAAGTCCATTATTTTTCCATTTTAAAGTTCCTATTTTACATTTGTTAACATATTAACAACTTAAAATACAGATTAAAAAAAAACAAGGCACCAAAACACAACATAATTTATTTTAAACAAAAACATAACAACATAGCCACTATTTCAACATATCTTTAGAATTGATTCACTGCAAAGTTAATATTGTGGCCACAATTATGTGATCAATACAACGCTTGCTAAGTATTAACAATATTATTAAAGCCGCTAATCCACTCATCGATGGATAACATTCAATTAATCAGTGTCACTGAAGCTTCCATAAGCGTCGGTTTCATCGGATATTACTTAATTAATCGACTGCAGACACATTTCCCGTGGCAGGAAAATTCCACTGACTTTTTTCAAAGGAAAATTCACAACTTTCTTATGCAAATTGGTCTATATCTACTAATGAGAATATATCTCTGCCTGTCTATATGTCTGTCTGTCTGTCTATTTGCCTGTCTG
This sequence comes from Zerene cesonia, assembly GCF_012273895.1. Taxonomy (NCBI): domain Eukaryota; kingdom Metazoa; phylum Arthropoda; class Insecta; order Lepidoptera; family Pieridae; genus Zerene; species Zerene cesonia. The sequence continues at coordinate 1,230,872 of NC_052126.1, read as the reverse complement.
TCTATACAGACAGCTGTCTTTCTCCTCTTCATGTCCAAATCACTGAGCCAATTGTAATTATATTTACATGTACACAATGGTATTCAATATGGTAATGGTAGGTATTTTGAGAGCCGAGAAATGATATAGGATAATTTATATCCCGGGAATCCGGGAGCAGAAACCGGTAAAACCCTATGTGACAGTATTTCCCTTTGATTGTGCGGGCGAAGCCACGGTCAGAATACTAGTTATAAAAATAAAACAGTTAATATTAATTATGCGAAAGCGTATGTTTTCCGATTGTATGGCAGTACTAGCTCTCCCCGCGGTTTCACCCGCGTAATTCTGTATCCACAGGAATATCGTGATAAAAAGCCTGTGTTATTCCAGTTGTACAGCTATCTACGTACCAAATTTCATTGCAATCGGTTGAGCAGTTTTTGCGTGAAAGTAACAAACACACACACACACATCCTCACAAACTTTCACATTTATAATATTAGTAGGATAAAGCGACTTTTTATATTACATTTCCTCAGGCAAATTTTCTGTTTATGTATCTTCAAGATTTTCAATGTAGATTGTTATTATATCCATACTTATATTTCGTAAGTTGAATAATATTGCATTTTGCATGTTTAAATTTATGTTAAAATAGTATCCATGTTTGTGAAGTTAAAAACAGCAATTGATTGACCTAATTATAATATGGTTTTGGAAGAAACATAAAATGATATTTTTTGAATGGGTAAACAGGTTATAATATTAATATATCTCTTTTCTATGATACCTTTTCCAATTATAAAGTTACGAAGCTGAAATAAAGAAGGATTTATTTCATAGATTAAAAAAGCTAATATTAAAGTCGCTGTTTGAGTAAAAACAGACTGTTGAATTTTTATATAAAGTTGTTAAGCACTAAAATCATACACTTTTAATGTCTGTATTTTACAAGAGAATGCTACAATGTTCTCACTCCAAGCGTACCTACCCCGAATAACCATTAAGATGTTTAGGAAAAATAAGTCATTACATTATTACATTATAATAGATGTTTAGGAAAAATAGGTCATATTTTTCCTACAGTACCCTACTATACACAGAAGCACATCTTCCCTCATAAAAAATGTATAAAATTGACTGCTAAATCTCAAGATTTGCATAAATACCAGCCCTTCAACAAACATCGTTTAATTACATGACGTCATCTGTCGTTCATATCAGGAAAATTCCATAGGGTCGGCATAAATGTTTTAATATAAATTGAGAGTGGGAGCGTCGAGTAATTAACATAGCGCAGCGTAGATGTGGTAACAAGGGATACCGATAAAAGTGAACTTCATTATTTTGTTATGCAATTTATTAACTGGTTTCTTGCGTATAGCACGAGGTTTTGTTCTTTTATGACACAGGAGAATTCGCGAGTCTCCTTACTAGAAGAAAATGATAAGCAGACTCCTGTGCTTTGAAAAGATGATACGAAATTACAGCTACATTTAATTTTTCTTCAAGCAATCTCTTGTGTGAACTATAATTCAGAGTAGCGCGTCATTCATATATGTACTGCGTGTATAAATGACGCAAACCTGTAGATTTAATAGTCAATTCGGGAAAAAGACTTCTATCGAATGGAAAAAGTGCATGTTAGATAAAGCCTAAGACGACCCCATTAGATGGAGAGACACTCTGATTAGGGAAGCCATGAGCTGGTTAGTTGGAGCCGAATGGTCATTCATATAGGATATCTATGGGGCTGGTATATAATTACTATCGGTAAGAGACTAATATTGTATAAAAAATAAACGATTGCTTGATTATGACGCACTGTAAAGCAATATTATACAGAGGAAACATTTGCATTTTTGTGTGTTAACCCTAATGTGTGCAAGAAAAACCACTAAACCTAGTTCTAAAATGCTTTCTTTCTTAGTAGAAAGCTGCACCTTCTGTGCTGCACTCAGTGACATAAACTATAAAATATATACCACAGGCGAAGCTAGGGCGGACCGCTAATAGCAACATAAATAACACATTGCAATTAAGTTGAAAGAAAATATTGATATAAAAATATAAAATACACACATGATTTTACTTAAGTAACTGTAACATAGGCAACAATTTTGGATGATTGGACATGAAAGGCATTGTGAGAGAAGAGTATCTAGTTGCTACTTACGGACAAGTATTCAGAATTTTGTATGCAGGAATAATTCAATTCCGGATTTTATATCTGGCATTAAAAATGAAAGTGATAAAGTTTTATTAGAAATATTTCGACGTTGAAGTTGACAAGAGAGCTTATGGATTGTTAAATTATTCATCTCTGTTTTTGTTATCTGCCATTAAAAGTTGTACGAATAATTCTTGTGGCATTCGTTGGAAATGTTATGTTTCCTAAAATAACAATTGATTAAAGTTATGTGGAATTTCAGTTGTTTTTAGACGTTGAGCATTCGCAGGTCGTATTTCTTATAATTCACTGATGTATTTGCTAATAGATAATGTCTTTAAAGAAGAAATTATCATCATAGTCCTATATTGCTGGATACTGTAAACTGTAGTGTTGGTACTAAAAACAAAATACAGCGCGAAATCTGCTTGATTTGAGGGCAATTTCACATGCGTTGTTTGGAAAACTACTGATTTTTAAAGTTATGTATATATATTATACCATTCAACTTACATCTACGAATAACATACTATTTATCCGCGGTCGGTTATAGCTAGACCAAGACAAACAAAAAAACAACACACCTGCATATTACTATGCGCCGGCCGAGCAACCAGCAAGCGCACGCACGCGCCGCACTGCCGCAGCACGGCCGCCGCCTGCCGCGCGCACATCCCCACCACTGACACCGCGCCGATGCGCAGTAACATATCGCCGCTGCGTAGACGCCCATCCTGAGGATTTAATCGTTAATTTGATTACCTTTTTTATTATGACATAGTGGGCAATTAAGCTGGTGGTTCGCCTGATGGTAAGCGATCGCCATCAAACACAGAGGTAGCATCTCTGTGAATGTTGCTTTGCTTGCTTTTATAGGGTAAAAAATAATGAAAGATTTGACGTCTGGAGAGAAGGAATGGACTGGGAAGGGTAAGGAAATGAGTCTCCGGCTCCGAGTTACATGAGAGCGAATAATATGCCTTAAGGCTTAGGCTCGTACCCTGAAAGATCAGACATTCGATTGCACACGTGGATCATGGCGTGACTAGATCGTGGAGGCCCTTCAGCCACTGAAGGGCCTCACCTATCATTATGGCGCGAGTTAAAATCCAACCTCATCGAAAAATCATTAAAATCCATACAGCTCAACAACTCAAGCATGCATCCATGCTGTAATAGCTACAACTCTATTTTATATATTCAAAAATAACGACACAAACAACTCAACGACATAATTATTTTAATTTCCACATAAAATACAAGTATAAGATAACAAGCTCAGTTTCCCAAATATCGATACACATTATCTATTTATAAAAGTAACGTAAAAACAAGTGTCCAATTTTAACATGGCTTACACAATTACCTACTTCCCTTACCTCGGGATTTGTTTATAAATTCGTTTCGTTACAGCTTTGTTAACCATCTGCGTTAGATTTACAACGCAATGTATCATGTAGGACTTTAATTGTGGGCTTGATTGATTGTTTGGTTCTGTGCTACAATTACTTTTAACGATACTCAAAAAAACAGACTTCTTTGAAACAATTGTCAAGGATTTGAATGTGAGAGTGGAGCACACTTAGATTTGGGCTAGCTCGTGCCTTGGAACACATCACAGAAGATCGCCCTGAACTAGTAGCATAATACTATGTTTCGTTCGGTGAATAATGTAATTTTCTCACCATTCCCAGTCTATTTCCTTATACCAATCTTATCCAAACTTATCCCTTAACCCTTAAAAACGGCCAACACATTTGCTGAGGTCCTACCGCTGCAAATGTTTACGGGCGGTGGTGATTCACTAGCTCAGAGTCCGCCCTTGTATTAACTAATGCATGCGCATGCATGCGATACAAAATATGGTTATTTATCTGAAAATAAAAGAGTATCTAATTGATAAAATACAGTACAACTGAATTAGCCGTGAAAAGAGCCTTAAAACACAACAGAGATACGTATCTAGATTTATGTAAAACATTGCCTCTTTTTAGAGAAAGTTCCTAACTCCCTCGTGGTATATGAAGTAAATTTCACACCTGTTACACTGATCGATGTTTATTTATGGGTATGTTACTAATCCTATCCTACTAATATTATAAATGCGAAAAGTTGTAAGGATGTGTGTGTTTGTTACTCTTTCATACAAAAACTACTGAACCGATTGCAATGAAATACGTTAGTACGTAGATAGCTGGACAACTGGACATAATAGCAAATAAGCAAAGCTCTTTATCCCGATATTCTTACGGTATACGGACTTACGCGGGTGAAACCGCGGGGAGTAGCTATAAAATATAAATGTGTGGTTGCTTGTCTTTTTTATTACTTCGAGCGAATATCGTCAGATTTTTCTGTTGAGAGATAGTAAAGAAGAGAGTAATATAGGCTACTTATTACGTTGGTAAAAATTATCATTTCCATTTAAATTTTCTTCAGACACGCGGGCGCAGCTGCAGGCAACAGCTAGTTATTTGTAAAATCTTGTAAATGGGGTTTTTTTTTATAAATAGCTTATTCATTCAGTATTAGTGTAATAGTATTCAGCCAACAGAAGGTTTTTAATAACGTATGTTTATGCATACCGCATAGCTTAATAAATCGTTTAAGAAAGAATACAAGACAATAAAAACCCAACAGCGACACATAATATCCACCGAGCATCCCTTATTGAACGCTTTCTAAAGGTTATTGCTTCGTGGAACAATAAACACATTTATTATGATAAATTGAAACAATACGGGCTATTATCGTATGTGGAATGGGAGCGTCGTCACTTTACATAATTGCTTTTAATACAGTTAGGCTACCTCTATTTTGCTATCTTCAGTTTCATAATTATTCAAGTAATGAATAATTATGAAACTCCTTTTTAAATCCTACTAATATTATAAATGCGAAAGTTTATAATGATGTGTGTGTGTTTGTTGCTCTTTCACGCAAAAACAACTGAACCGATCGCAATGAAATTTGGTACGTAGACAGCTGGCCAACTGGAATAACATATAGGCAACTTTTTGTCCCGATATTCCTACGGGATACGGACTTACGCGAATGAAACCGCGACGCGAAGCTAGTATATTATATTTAAAAAAAAAATGCGAAACTCGTGGTTCGACTTAACTGTATGTTTCCTTGAACTGTTAATAGAAAATAAAGACGATGATCACAGATTTTATTGTTATATTATTTATCCTGACGTTTTAATAATATAATAAATAAATCAAGTTTAAAATCCGTTAAACGGTTAATCCGTGCGTTTTATTTTTGCTAATATTTATTACCGTTAAAACAAACACTATCTATATTATTCATCTAACCTTGTATGTAAGTCGACTAAAAATAAGGGCAGTTTTCTAATTACAAATTAGACTTATCATAATATATGTATATAGCGTTCCTCATTATCATACATACGATGAAAATGAGGAATACTATACCACAGATAACATAATACATATATAAACCTCATTTCCAATTTCTGACGCAACAAAAAGTTGCTAAATTTAATGTCTCCGACTATACGAGTATTATCGCGTTTAAAAGTTTTCTTTAGGAAGAGACGTTCTAACAAGGTTAATAACTTATAAGTCGCGACGAACTTCAAATTAAAATTGCAGAGACTATGTAAGGTATTAAATAAAATCGTGCTTTATTCCAGAATTATTAAAAAACTAGCTGCGCCCCGCGGTTTCACCCGCGTAAGTTCATATCCCGTAGGAATATCGGGATTATATGTTGCCTATATGTTATTCCAGTTGTCCAGTTGTTTATGTACCAAATTGCGTTGCAATCGGTTGAGTAGATTTTGCGTGAAAGAGCAACAAACACACACACATCCTTACAAACTGTCGCATTTATAATATTAGTAGGACTAGGATAAAGCGATAAGCTGTTTTATATTACAGTTTACTCAGGCAAATTTTCTGTTTATGTGTCTTCAAGATTTTCAATGTAATTATTCATAAATATAATTTAGAAACTCATGGTGGATTGTTATTATATCCATATTTTCCTCTCCTCAATATTCGTGACAATAATTTTATATAGACTTTGGTTAAAATAAGTAATGCGCCTAGTATAATATTTTCACTTGTTTTGCCTTTTGGGTTTCGATTTTCACAACCGTTTTCAACGGATGTCCCAAAAATGAAGGTTTTTTTTGGACTTTTTTGCTTTCTTACTTCGTGGGTTTTCAATCGATAGACGTGACATTTTTTATTTCTGTTTTGTCGTAATTATTTGTTTTGGTTGAGGTTCACTTCGACTGTATTTTTTTGGATATGTTGTCTCTGAACCTTCGACTGGGTGAAGCGTTTTTGTATGATCCTTTTTTTATTTGAGACCTGGTGCCATCCGTTTGGTTTCATTTATTTTTTGTCTGTTGACTATTTGTTCGCACTATTGTTTTTTTTTAAAGAATTATGATAAAAAGAGTTTTTTTTTATGTCATAGCGGGCAACTGAGCTACTGGTTCGCCTGATGGTAAGCGATCACCACCGCCCATGAACATTCGCAAAGGTAGGGCCTCTGCGAATGCGCTGCCCGCTTTTTTGGGGTAAGGGAAAAGGAATGGATTAACGACTGGAAAGAAGGAATGGACTGGGACGGAATGGGCCTCCGGAAGAGTAGATTTAACAGAATGTGAAACACTAAACCGTTTTAGATAATATGTAATATGTTGCCGCATATCGCTTACATAAGTTTTTACCCCTTTCGTATTTATTACATAAGCAAACTTGTAAAGAAACTTCGTTCAATTTATAGCGAAGCATCAACCCTAGTTGTTACCCTCTTACCTCAGCATACGGTCTGATTGTAGAACTTTAAATTAGTCTACGCTTTATTCCTTATATTAAGACAATATTAACATAGTGCGGTTTGTAAAGTAGATAAATTTAAGCATGACTTATAATGTAAATGCGAAATTAACCGTTACTATAGTTTTCCTATGCTGCGCTGGGATGAAGTTATGCCGTATTCATTTCAGTATATATGTACCATTATATGGTTAATAAAAAAAAATCTAAATTGAATCCATATTCTTTTACTTTAATTTCAATTTACAAAATCCGAACGAAGAACGAAGATCAAGTCAAAACGTGCTAGATCAAATAAGTTTTCGTTCGAGTCCGTCTAGCTCAAATATCTAGGACGTCCATTGTGGAACGGTTTAACCTCTGTGATGGATGAAACGCTTTGAAATAGTTTCTTTTTTTGTGAAATATTTAGGTTGCTGCAACTGTTACATTTGTCGTTTACCCAGTGTTCTCGATATTTCACGTTTCGTTGCTGCCTAAAGCTTTGAATTGAGTGAGAATTCAATAGTTACTGCATCGATAAAACTGTTGTTTGGAGCGGTAGCTATACAAGAGGAAAACGTTAACATTACAAGCGAAATATCGTTGGTACGTTGCCCAGTGGTAATGAAAAAAGTTCCGTCGTTTTGCCAAGAATTGGTATGTGGAACAAATATCAAATTGTACTTTATCATACTTGACGTTGATCATTGTTTTATTATATATTACTAATAAACAATGATGCATAGGCACATGATACAATATAAAACGTTTCGCCTTCTAATGGCCTAGATAATACTCGTAATCAGCCACAATAAAATATAAAGCTTTGTATAAGTTGCCAATCTTATGATATTATTTCAGGAAATTAGTGCTAAGTTAATTAGAATTATTAAAGTGTAAGACTTTAATAACACTAGACAAAAAACATTTATATAACATTCAAGTATTAAAATATAGCAATATTAATTATTCTTTACAACTCCAGATATTACTGCAAAGAAAAAATTAATGCTTATCAGCAGTCACAGGCTGAATATTAACTTATTAATGAGATGTTTAAGGGAGAAAGGGGGTCTTAGTCCCTTGCCTTAGTCCTTGTCCCGGGAGCCGTGGGTTAATATAAGATTTCCTCACATAAAAAGAAAAAAAAAATAAAAATAGGATTGGGCCTCACCCTGTCAGCCACGCCGCCCGGCAGCACGCTCTTGACCACGACGCCCGACGACCGCCCGCCAACGATCCCAAACGCAAGGCCTGAACCATCGTTCACCAACTCCACCACCTCTACTTGGGCCCACTCGCCGAACACTTGCTGGGGAATAAATCTGCTTTTAAAGATAACTCTGCAGTTACATAAAAATTAAGTAGCGTTGGAACTTAGTCTGTTTTAATTACATATAGTACTTAAATAATTATTGATATATTTTGAAGGCTTGTTCTTCAATCATTTATGTAAGACATTAATTCATGGTCAATAAAAATTAATGAACATTTACCGAACTACCGAAGTACCAGAATAAAATTGTTTGGCGTAGTTTAAATTCTAACGTCCATATCTATACTGAAACTAAGTAGGATTTACAATACTGAATATTCTAGTATCCAAATGGACTTTGACCTCTTTATCTGAGCCAACGATTGTCGAGGAATTACGATCCACGTGTATTCCCTTTAAAAGCTGTATTCATAACCCTGGTTACATCAGCCTTACTTTATTTATTACGTAAAAATTGCTTTCAAAATATATCATTTGTTATCCCAGCAAAGCTGTAAACCGTTACGTTTGGTTAGCCAAGTTTTTTTTTATGTTCTGTTTATTTCATATAGCGGTTGTTTACTCTAGAGATCATAAAAAGGGGTCTCTTTGTCTGAGAATTGCGAAAGGGTATTGTCGTATGGTCTACGAGATATGATTTTGTTTGGTTTTAATTTGATACCGTTGTACACTATGATTAAATAGCTTCTTTTAAATTTAGATAACCCAGAAAACCAGTATGACTAAATATGATATCATAGACCAACAATGCATACGTAAAATACTTCTGTGGCTTATAAAATACATTTCTCATTGACATTTTAGTGACATTACTCATGATAGGTATACGATGGAATACAGTATAGGATAATTTTTACTATTAAAATATTACCGACGTTGTCATACAAACATTTTAACTCGAACATAATAGTTTCTAACATAATTTTTACTTATTACATATACTCTTTTATTCGTATGCTTTTTATATAAACTGTCCTTCTCTATTCCAAAAATCATTCAGCGCTGGATAAGCTTCTTATCTTATTAGGATATTTCCTTTGCAGAAAAATGGCGAAAAAATATCACTATTGAGAGCAGACGAAGTCAGTATTCGATATATATTTTTTGTAAACTAGCCGCTAAACTTGGCTTCGCTCGAGTTAAATATAAAAATAGACTTTGTTACTCGTTAAATAAATGTAACTTCCCATAATACTAAATGATATTTTAAAATCGATCGAATAGTTTTCAGTTCAATCGTAACATACAAACAAATCTCTCCTCTTTATAATAACTGAAATAGAAGCTTCGATTTCTAGTACTTTGAAATATATTCACCATGATGCGTCGAATCAAACGTTTCCTGGGCGAGCGCGGCTGGCCCTTCGATCAGCTAACCTTCTCCATGTCACTGGTTCTCACTTGCACTAAAATACACTTTTGAATTGCGCACTAGAACTTTCGCTCAAACGCTACCGATTTTTTTGGGAACATTTTGGTTGGCTGGAATAAAAGCACTTTTAGTGTTGGTATTTAAATCAGTTAGCTATATTATTTTTGGAATGTGGAAATAAATTAAAGTTCGCAATTCGAATAGAAGATAAACATATTGTTCTTTTTTTTGGTTAAGATTTACGTGCTTCTCAAATTTATATTCACTGGTATTTTGTGTTGCGATTAATTAAATAGCATAATTATTATAAACTTTTAACATCTTTGATTATTATTATATTGATACCGTTTGTTTACGGATTTTGGAACGAATGAATCAAATCATATCAAAATGTACACCGTATTATGTAGAAACGAGATATTAATATTTATCGTAATAAATAACGTACAACAAGCTGCTATTTTCACATAATGTGTTCATCCATTAACAATAGGTAATCATTATCTATCGATTACCACATGGTTCCATTACAATACTGCAATGGGGGCCTGCGTTCTGCGATCACTTAAATTTAACATTATATATTTACTGATAGATATATAATAAGCAGATGCAATTTCTAGGTGAAAAGGTTAAAATTTTCTATTACATTTCGTTATGTTATTATAAGGTGCATACTGCTTTGTATATCCTGCTAGGATACATTACATATCTAAATTTAATTCTGCTGACAACATTTTAGCCAATTCAGATTTGTTTTTTACACATAACTAGTATTCAACTATGGGTATTCTAAAGTGTAAGTACATGGAGTAATTTGGTAATTATTTTCCGAAAAGGATATTTTTTTTTTATTCGCAACACAAACACATGTATAAAACTTCTAATATATATACTACTTCTTAACTTAACTAAATAACTAGGTGTTATTGCAATAACCTTAATAAACCTTAATAAATTATGTACCTACTAAGGAAAAACAAATCAAACTAATAAGGTACCAAAAAATTAATAGCCATGATAATAGCAAAGATATATTAAACTATATAACGTAACCTTCTACGCGCGCGACACCACGGGTAAGAGCTAGTGTAAGTATAATTATACTCAGCAACTTCCTCAGGGTATAATACATAGATCTCAAGAGATAATTCTACATCACAAGTTGAAATCAATACCGCTCGCCTCTGTAAGCAGTTCAGGCCTAATGACTTAGATATTCAAGCTTGCTTCATAGGAAAGCAGTAAAACTGTGCTTTCATATAAAAAGTTTTATATCTTGATCAAGTACCTTACCTTCTTACGATATTGATATATGCAAATGATACGCCATCGTACTTGTAAATACGAACTTTTTCGGCTAAATCGTGTTAGATGTTACTTTAATATATGTTTGATTGGCTTTCCGCAGTTTCGCACGCGTTAAATTCGGAGTAGTTTAATAGATATAAACATAGAAACAAAAGCCATCCATAAAAAACCGTTGCGTAGTTTTAAAGATTTAAGCATTTATAAGGACATAGGGACAGAGAAAGCGACTTTGTATTATATTATATAGTCATTAGCTTTTCGCTTTAGCCGCATAGTTCCCGTTTCCGTGGGCTTTCCGGAATAAAAACCATTCTATGTACTTTTTCGGGTCTCTAAATATCACTTTGAAATTTAAAATTTTGTAATCAGTTTAGTGGTTTCGGCGTTTAGAAGAAACAGACAGATAGATTTACTTTCAAATTTATGTTAAAGTAAGGATTTTACGAAAAGTCGGACTAATATTATAAATACGAAAGTTTGTAAGGATGTGTGTGCGTCTGTTGTTCTATGACGCAAAAACTACTGAACCGATTGCAATGAAATTTGGTACGTAGACAGTTGGACAACTGGAATAACATATAGGCAACTTTTTATCCCGATATTCCAACGGGATACGGCCATACGCGTGTGAAACTGCGGGGCGCAGCTAGTACATAATACATCCATACATAGTCTAAGTCTAATCAGTACATAATAAATCGGTAAACATTAAATTAATATGATTAAATGTAAAAACATGTTAACATTTCATCCGTTCAAATAATTTTTTTTTCGGATTAAAAGCACAAGTAATACAATAAACGTCTCACAGGCGTTTGAATTTGGACCATATTTTCACAAGGAACGTGTCAAACCGATATCGAAGTATACGTCATAATATTTCATAGTGGTAACTTGACATATCGCAATGTCCTGGCGTTAATTCAGATAAACCAGCGCTACCACAGCGTCTGAATATATAAGTAATACCCCTTTATAATAAACGAATCTTAAATGGAATGTTTATAATTTGTAAAAAAAATAACAACCGAATAATTCAAAACACCTAATACAAATAGCACAAAATTTTCTTCCTATCAGTATTTTTATTGTCTACAACTTACAAGCGCTACATAATGGGTTGGCTGGAAGACATCACTCTTAAGTGAGAAAGCTGCTCTTTGTGTTGGTTTTAATTTAAGATTTTATCTGTTTTATCCGCCACTAAATTGTTAATTAATAAATAAATATCAATATTTTCACAGCAATAATATTAGAATTTTCGTATCATTACAATTAATGAAAAATCATCCTATTTCAAGAAAATCCATAAGCATCTAACAAGCCCTAATCGCCTCTATTATTTACAATGACAATATAACTGTCGAGTTACCGTATAATAATAGTTCAATACATTTAGTATTCAATGTAGACCTAAGGTCGCCGAATAACCTAAAACAGTTACCTGATCGGAATCCATTATTTACCATTAAAATTTCATCACGCGTGCAGGCTGGGCGCAAGACATGTTAATCTATGTTTTCCTACGTATATGATACATTGCCTTTATATATTTCGTATTGAGTTAACGATATTGGGAGTCCTGTTCTATTGTAGTCAATTTTTTCGATACAGGAATTCTATTATAGTAAATATTTGTTATATTGAAATATGATGAAGAATGTTTAAATAATAACAGTTACTATTACAACAGATAACATAATATTATAGAATTATGTTATCTGTGGTAGGTACTGTTTTAAATTTGTTGATTACCAGTATAAGATTAGGTTTCCTAAGATACAAAGTATTAGTGATACCAGCCAATTAATAATGTTATTAATTTATGGCAATATTATGTGTAAGTACCTAGTCAATTTCCTTTGGCCTTTATCTTATGTATGTTCGGTCTATATCTTATGTACCCAGTCAAAAGGTCTGAGGTAGGAAAGTAAAAAAATAAAGCCAAATTGATAAGTTCCTCCTTTTTTGAAGTCGGTTAAAATAATTCCGATTGATGGAAAATCGTACTTAAAGCCGCTGCCTCATCTCTAAAACTCATTAACCAAACCACAGCAAAGGTTTTGATTCAAGCCTAAATTTTCCTTCATTCAGCCAATAAGAGAATTCCGTAATTTTAAACTAGAAATGAACGACATTCTTACGCGGCCACAGAGTAATTAAATGCCCACCTGAATTCCCTTTATATTGAGATGATTATAAGTCTCAGTCAAGATTAGCTTTTTGTCATTAATTAATCTGTGCCCCAGATAACCAAATACCAAATGAAAATATTTCTATTTCGTATTTATGCTCTTTTAATTATACTATATTACTATCTACCCGTCTTCATTAATTTGTTTATTAAGCTACGATATGACCATTATCAACTAATAATTCATATTAAATAAATTCTTAATATGAAAGATACAAAATGAAAATAATACATAAAATTTCCCCAAACAAATATATACAAACAGAACACATAAGTACCTATTTAGGACTATCACAGAATTATAATGTTCAAATTACCATCTACCGACCTTTTTTTTAATTACCAAATTACCGACTAAAATTTGAATTGTAACTATTGCTTAATCTGTGGTAAAATGCCAATATATTAAGTCAAATATCGTTATGTTAGCATGGAGGAAGAATTATAAATCGGAGAGAAAATCAATATTTCTTCTCGTTATAATTTTTATAATGATTTTTCAGGCAGATTAAAATTACTTAATTATGTAAAAAAACTTAAATATTGTTATCATCAATTTCAAATATTTTTTATAATCTGTATAATGCCATCAGTAGAAGTAAACTTGTAACGCCCTAATTCCTTAGTTTAAAACAATCGATGAAATAATATTCATTAGAAATAATTCTTATAATAGGTCTAATCATATTTTCATGTACTATTAATACTGCACCCATTTTTTTTTTTTTTTTTGTTATTGGTAAAAATAGTTATTGCCAGGCACCATTAATTTAAAGACATTTTTAAAATTATGGATGTTACCAACTTAAATCATCATAAAAGTAAACAGAACAATATAAGCTATAAAAATTACGCTGTTTCCGATTCATATTCATTAACATGAAAAAAATCGCTTAAAGCTTTCCGAAAATGCCCTTTGATATGATAATACGCATAGTGTTTATCAAATATCCGCGAGATCAGTGCTCGTCTTATCTAAATATCGATTACTTGTACGTAAACAATTAGTCTCTATGTACTTATCTTCATTTACACCTAAAAAGTATTTAATCGATGTCTTAGATTCGTCTATGGTAGATAACATTAAGTTGCCAAACTGATACCTTCGTACTATCGATTCGTAAACATCTAACAGCGAATGAAATCTTGAAAGAAATATTTAGAAATGTGCTTACATATTCCAAAGTATTATCTCCATGCCAATAATTTTACGCAAAAGGAATTTTACAACACAAAGTAGATAATATCAAATGTTTTGTAAAAATAGACATAATACAAGGAAATTTTGTTTGAAAAGCACTGATTTATATTTTTAGAACGGAAATAAAATTAAAATTACAAAAGAGATATCGAAACCAATCTAGAGAGTATGCGAAAAAACTAAAAAAAGTCACTTTTTAAATAAATATTAGGATTTTATCCAATATTCAAATTACGAACTCATAACCTCTACGTAACAGTCATCCTATACCGATATCAAATATCGAAAAATCATGATAAAAATATTATACCTGTTCGTGATAATTAATGTAATTTTTTTATATTTGTAAAATTTATCTTGTGCTTTTATTTTAGTAATTTGTATTTTGTCTTATCTTTGGCTGAATGGGCGCGTGACGTTCGCCTTACAACAATGGCGTCGCGGTACTACCGAATAACCGAAATGGCGGGAAATGTGACATGCGCTTTGGGAAATCGATGAGAGAATTCATTTAAAAACGCGCCCCATTTAAAGAAGCTTCGAGTCAGCAAAACACGTATTTTTATAAAAATAGAATTAACAAATTATGTAAATTAATTGTCTTGTTACCAAACTATGTATGGCAATTATGAAAACTATAAATTTTTAATATCTGCGAATGTGCCGAAGATTTCAATTTTTTCTGTCGATTATTATGTATACTTGGTTTAATCAAAGATTATCTAACCGTGATCCACACATATAGAGCTGGTAAATACAAACTGCAAAATTATTATGGAAGTATTTTATCTGTGTATTTATTGAATATAAATTTATCTCTTGATTACTTATCACCTATTGTGACGTCGCTTCTAAAATCATATGGATTATTCGCACCATATGAACACGGCTCGTTAGCTCAGCGGTTAGAGCATCCAATTAAAATTGATAATAAGAGGAGGTCGGAGGTTCAAGTCCTTCACGAGCTGAATTTTTTCGAGTGAAAGAAAGTACTATACATACCAAATAATAATAGCTTGAAACGTGACTCCCTTAGCTCTGAGATTAGAGATATATATTTCAGCTTCTACTTACGTGTAATTAAAGAAATGAGATAGTTAAATGTCTTGTGGAGTCAGTTCTAGATATATATTATAGACCAAAAATTACTGAATTCGATTTTTCAACAATTATGAGATAGTTATAGAAAGCGAAAAAGAAAATCAGGCATCAATAAATATTTCTAGAAGTCTGCTTACTCATTTGATAACCCAATGTATTATGACGATACATTTTTAAAAATGTTATATAAATAGCTTAAATGAGAATTTTTACATTTAAGTTTTTTATACATTTTCACCAACAAAGTTATATCAACTGAAACAAAACTAATTGCACTCAAAAGAGGCACAAATAAGCATCGGTACCATTATTACTTTGTTATTAAAACAATTTGTGAGGAAATAAAAATAGAAACTCCATATCTCACACGTCTATATGACTATCAATTCCACAGTGATTATTTTAAAATTATAACTGGCCGATTATTGCTTTATTTTTTTTTACCTTCGTGTAGTGCAAACGATAGGTCAAACCTTCACGAGCTGTTCATATTTTTAGTTTATTAAAAACTATCTTTTGCCCGCGGCTTCGCAAGCGTTAATTAATAAAGTTTGATAGATGTTATTATACATATAAACCTTCCTCAAAAATCCGAAAAATAAAAATCCGGGATAGATGCCCCATTTTCAAAAAACCAATTATCCCAAAATCGTATGGCGTATTTAAAGTCCAAAAAAAGCGCACATGCTCCTCATCTTATTCCCCGAATATACAATAGATTAATGGTTTAAATTTGTGCGTGTTTTTATCTCTACGAGTGTATAGCACGCACAAGCTTAACCCATTAATATGTAATCGTCAGTAACCAGTAACTAATTGTATCCACTAATATATATAATTGTATCTTGTAGTTTGGGGATGAAAATATCGTACATTTGTTGTATTTAATATGACCAATAAACGATATATTTTATGAAATATTAAGATTTTAGGCTGAGCATTGGCGGTCAGAGTCATAATTTGGATGGGTGGTTGAAACCCACAGTGTCACGTGTCCTTCTCGTACTCGACCGATTTCCTTTGACCACGCTGAATTTTCTATGAAAAGCGTATAGTAATTATAAAGCTATTTTAAAAAGTGGGACATCCATAGGGTTGACGCCTATATACATGAATACAGACGCGTCAGAGCAACTGCAAAGAAAATGGTCACCAATAGGATTTACAATGCAAAGAAGGAATGGACTCACAGGCGTGAGGAAAAGAAACGCACCTCCCTTTAGACTCCTGATTATAACTAGCGGTCCGCTCCGGCTTCACCCGTTTTTTCTCTCAATAAGAACCGTTCCATTTGACATAACAAACCGCGAAAAGAAAAATTAACTGACCTCTTGATCGAGTCGTTCTCGAGTTAGCAACCCATTGGGCGATTTCTGTTTATATAAGTTTTATTTGGACATTGACTGTCGCGCCACTACCACACAAATAAAAGCAATATAGTTACCAACGCACACTCACATGGCGCCGATCGCACAAATTAGTTGAATTATCTGTATCGCAATTCTATATTTGGCTATCGCCTATTGCGTGACGTAAGTTTTAAAATCATATGGATTATTCGGACAATATGAACACGGCTCGTTAGCTCAGCGGTTAGAGCATCCAATTAAAATCAAAAATAAGAGGAGGTCGGAGGTTCAAGTCCTTCACGAGCTAGCTTTTTTTCGATGTAAATTTACTTAGAATATCCAATGCAGAAGGCTAAGTCATCCTCCGTTCATTCTTTTATTAGTTTTGATCAAAATATGATGAAACCTCAACAAAATAAAATTTACTCTAAGGATGTAACAAACATAAATGTGTAGTTTAATGCTAATGATATACTTTTCCAATTACATAAATTTGTCATACCTACATTTTTTAATCGTGATACGTGCAATGGAATGCGTATGGAAGCCACAGAATGAAATTTGAGGTTCGTCCAACTTTCGACCGAAGGCATGATATTCGCTTAGAGAGCTCACAAACATTGTTTTCGTTTGATTTTGATTATTATCTGTAAAGTATTTTATAAGCATAATTATATACAATTTATCTATACAGCGATTTCATTAAATTATAACAAATATGTCTTTTGATCATACTTTTGAAAACATTTTTATAATTACAATGTGATATTAAATTTTATAGACACATTGCTCATTTTTTGATTAAAATTGAATCAAAGAGAGGTTGGAAGGCTCAAATCTGCATTACTATATTATTATGTTATCTGTGCCTTCACGAACTTTTGTCTACGTAACTATAGACTCACTTACTACTCCTTAAACCACGTTTTTGTGAATTATCTACAACAAAATTGTTAACTGGTTTTTCAGGTCACTGCACCCACTAATAGGACGAGGTGAAGGGTAATTAATGATATGAAAATAAAATTTTTATTTTATATTCAATTAAGACATTTTTTTCATACATTGCATACAAAGTTCTTGTTACCAACTTAAAATATATTTGTCGAATAGTCTTGAGGAGCGAAAAATATAATTTCATAAAATTAAGATCAGCTCGTGAGGGATTTGAACCCCCGACCACCTCTATTATAAATAAATGGATGCTCTAACCGCTGAGCTAACGAGCCATGTGTTGGAAGTTCTAAATATCCTATTGTTTGCGTATAATACATTTTTATATGGTGGGTATTTTAAATTGAAAATCTGAATGAACATAAATAACGAACAATCAACAAATGAAATAATTAACAAACACAATCATAAATCGGAATTTTACGATTTTGAAACAGTGATTTATTATATATTTAACAGTAGGTACATATATAGTAGTTTTATTAAATAGTAGCTACCTACCAACGTTTTAACAATAATAATTCTAATATAAATAAAAAAAAAACAGTATCTCGTGAGGGAGTCTATGTAACTTTATCAAATACCTTTTCCTATTTACCAGTACATAACAATTGATACAACTTAAACAATTAGCTATGTTACAGTGAAAAATAAAAAAAAAACAACAGCTCGTGAGGGAATTGAACCCCCGACTAGTGTTGCCCAAATTCAGTCTTGGTCTTGCAGTCTTGGTCTTGTTCTCGCGTTTTTGCAAGACCAAGACCAAGAACAAGACCGCGTATTTTTAGCAAGACCAAGACCAAGACTGACCGTGCAAGACTTGAGCAAGAACAAGACATAGCCTGCAAGACTCTTGCGTCTTGCAGCTAGGACTTAGCGCTATTTCACTGAGTAGTTAGGTGTAACAGTTCGGTGTATAGGTAGGTACGCTTAGGAATTCTATGAGACGCAAAAAACTGTATCAAAGAATATGAAAAACTGGACCTATGCGCATTACGACTAATACCATAAACATAGCGAATAAAAAAATATGTATTAAAAACAAACTGAGTGCATGCATAGTTATGTTTTAACCATCGGCACTTTGATAATGCGGCATCAAAGGTTTTGTACTTACTTCTCATAGAAATTTGCCGCTTTTCGGAAGTACATGGTTATGATACACGCGCCGGCGGCTTCTTTTGAAATCTAAAACAATCGTTGCCGCCACGCCGAAATCATAACATTTGACACTATTTGATTGCCGCCATAGGGCGTAGGTATACTCATGCAAAATAATTTCGAATTTTAAGAGTACCTACAGGTGTTCCAAAGAATAAATAAGTTTCAGAGTGCTTAGAATGAAAATGAATACATTATACTGATCACGCAAGTAGTATTATGATTGGGATAAAATGGTAAGGATAGGTAGTAGATGTCATATTAATTCATTCTAGTAAGTATATATTATAATATTCATTACTTATATGGTTTTAAACTAATTACTTTAAAAAATTCTACAAATTAAAATTAAAAAAATCTACAAAACTAATAAAATAATATAAAAAGCGTAGGTACTTACCTACTAATAAAATAAAAAGCCTGCCTCTTTCTAGACAGATAAGTATTGTTCTTTAAAATACAGTCAAGTCATTGTAATTAATTTGTTTTTTTACATGTTTTAGCAAATGTAAGCTTATAAATCATAAATGTTTATTAAGAAACAGTTACTTCCATGGAAAACGACATATAGGTCAGTTGATTTTTCGAATTTCTTATCAAATCTTCAGTTATTTATTAATCTGCTTGATCTTTACTATGGCTATGTTAATTCAAGCTCACAATGTTCCAATTCTAATACGTTTTTCTAAGATTTAAAATAAACTTTAATAAATAGTAATAGACTAATAGGTAATTGCAAGACTTGCAAGACTCTTGCTGCAAGACCAAGACCAAGACCAAGACTGGGAGCGCAAGACCAAGACCAAGACCAAGATCAGGTGTATTGGCGCAAGACCAAGACCAAGACTGGCTAAGTCTCGTCTTGTTCTTGCATTTGGGCAACACTACCCCCGACCTTCTCTGTTATCATTTAAACGGATGCTCTAACCGCTGAGCTAACGAGCCGATGCCTCTCGTGCACATTTGAGGGACCATATTATGCACTTTGTGACCACATGCACGTCACTCATAACCTGTTTATTTTACACTGCCATCTGTGAATTACGTTGGGAAACTTTTATTGCATTTTTTAAAGCTTGCACCCGGCTGTAGCACGGTATTGCAAAATTTAACTAGATGGACTCTTTACACACTTGAGTAGCTGTATGTTTATATGCGACTGACTCTTTAGAGTGCATTTGGACTTTAAACGGACAGATTTAGTTCAAACTTTGTACGTTTATCAAGGATCGGTGAAAATACAATTATAATAATACTAACTGCGCCCCGCGGTTTCACCCGCGTATGTCCGTGTCCCGTAGGAATATCGGGATAAAAAGTTGCCTATATGTTATTCCAGTTGTCCAGCTGTCTACGTACCAAATTTCATTGCTATCGGTTCAGTAGCTTTTGCGTGAATGAGCAACAAACACACACACATCCTTACAAGCTTTCGCATTTATAATATTAGTAGTATTATTAATTTGATGACTTTATCTTTTTGTCCTGACCAGGATAAATAACTTACTTAAATATAAAACAAACAATGAAAAAGAGCAAGTAAGATAATTTAGTTGATTCTACCATAGCGTGATTTATTAGTTTTTTAACTAGGTATATTTATCATAATATATCACTTTGATTTAGGAATATTCGCCTCGATTTAAAACGACGACGACCTCAAGGAGATGATAAGCATTTTTTAAGCTAGCTGGAGTTCGCAGCTTCACTCGCGTGACTCTTACGACAAAGATAGCCTATCTGGTGATTCAGGCTATGATGTATTTAACTTTTACAAAAATATTAACAGCATGATTGACATCTCAAATGTAAAAATAAAAAAGAGGAATTTGAACCCCCGACCTTCTCTATTTTCAATTAAACGGATGCTCTAACCGCTGAGCTAACGAGCCGATGACACAAATTGTATAAATAAGATACTTATTTGAATTTGTGACGTCATTCGATACAAAATCATTGTATATGAATGAACAATAAGTTTTGTACCTACGTTTAACTTTATTTTGGGAAAAATAATATGCTATTAACGGCATATTATTTAAAAAATAAAGTATTTTGTAAATAAAGTAAAACCTAAATATGTTATACGTAAATTATAATGATAAAAGTAGAAGTGATATTTTTACGTACATATTTACGCGAAAGTTTATGAGGATGGATAGATGTTACTCTTTCGCGAAAAAAAACAGCTTATCTGTATGAAACTTGGCACAAAGGTAAATTATAATATGGAAAAGCACATAGACTATCCATATTATTTTTACCCGGTTACAACTCTAGTTAAACTACGGTTCTGAGCTAGTAAGAAATATGGAGGATAACGCATATCTCATAGGAAATCAGAGAACGAAGTTTTTCTATGTCAGTAAATAAGGTTCATATTGGTCCATTATTTTGGACTTGACGTCAATGAGTCAGACACAAGGTAAAACAATGAACGATTTTTATCAAGTGTCGTATATATGTAACTATGTGGATGTGTATGGGATACGATATGGGCAATCATTGTTCATGTGTGCGAAAATACACGTTGGT
The DNA here is from genome assembly GCF_012273895.1 of Zerene cesonia. Classification (NCBI taxonomy): domain Eukaryota; kingdom Metazoa; phylum Arthropoda; class Insecta; order Lepidoptera; family Pieridae; genus Zerene; species Zerene cesonia. The sequence goes on along the minus strand of NC_052126.1, from coordinate 1,209,464 downwards.
CATTAGCACTGAACTTAAAATATATCGAAGTCCAAAATTTGTGTATAGAGTTGTATTCTATAGGAAAATTGTTTATAAATAACTCGAATAATCCTCGAATTGCTATTGATAAATAAAACCGCCCCAAAACGTAGCGTTTTGGGGTGGTTTTATTTTTGGTTTTTGGAAGTCGGTTAAAAATATTAGTGTATCAAGGCTTTAATATTCGCTTATATCGTATGATACAGACTTAACAAAAAGTAGGGGTTATTTTTTGACATAGCTAATGTCATGTTTTATCAAACAAACTTGACAGAGACGTTTTGGTCTGCAAAAATCGAGGATTCAGGTTAGAGACTGGGTTAACGAACTACATAGCTGTGCCCTGCAGTTCGGACAAAACCTTTCATAACTGGCATCATTTAGGGGTAGTTTTTTGAAGACGGTATACCAAGAAATGGTATTCCATAATCGACCCTTTTTCTAGAACTAATTTCGATCCAAATTTCATTCAAATCAGTTAAGCTTTGATGAAAATTGCTTTCCAGCCCCGTAGTGAAGAAAGATCTAAGATGGATAGAGTCAGGGTTTTCTACGCAGTTTCCGTTCTCTTAAGATTTCTCATATAAGAACTATCCTGTCCTTTCTAAGGTGTCAAACTATGTATGTGCCAAATTTCATCCAGATCGGTTTAAGCGTTAAGAAGAGACAGACAGGGTTACTTTCACATTTATAATAAATAGGGACCAACATGGACGGTATAAATAAAACTATACACAATAATATGATATTGAAGTTTAGCACAAAGATAGATTAGACATAATGTGGATGGTCACATAGACTATCCATACGTTTTTTACCCGAGTACAACACGAATGGAACCGCGGTTCTAAGCTAGTAAGGTATACGGAGGAAAATGCATATCTCATGGGAAATCACTGAACGAATTTCTTCTATTTTAGTAAATATGGTTCAAATAAGACTACACACAATAATTTGATATTAATTCATTTATTTATTGTTAATACGCACATGGTAGCTCACAGCGACTACGCATCTAATGGAAGTTAACGTAAAACACAGTCTGCATTGCGTTCTTACAACCTTCTTACATCACCTACATTTAAAATAGGAAGTGTTGAATTTAAAACACATATCTATATACTTTCTAGACGTTTATATATAAATAAATACATTCAGAACTTGTTTATTTGATGTTATTTATTAATATTATTTTAAACAACGCAGACCACATAATACAATATTGAATTATACCCTAATGCGATTACAATACAACAAATTTTATCCTAATCACCGTTAACATCGACCCGGGCTATCGGTTTTCGGTATTGGCACAGGCAAACATACACGTCGGTGGGTGGCCACGGGCCGATACTTTTGGTACACAATTAACTTTATCGTTTAAATTTTCATTTCATCATTCTCGATAACAAAAATGTCATCTCCCAGCCAGATTACATTTTTCAAACTACGTACCTCCTTTATGAAACAGTGACGTAAGTGAAAGGTTTATTTAATTTTATATTATTGGAGTGTACATAAAATTTATCTACATTATTCTTCTGGAAAAACATTAAAAAAACAGTCAGACAAAAAAAAGAACTAATACGGAAAATTATATATCTAACTCCTGTTACATACTTACATCATAAAACAAAGCAATTTTATTGCAAATCGACAAATTTCTGCATTCTTCTCATATACTTACACACAGTTTACTAATTCCAGTGTGGGAAAGCGACAGCAATATACAACGTGTGTATAGCTCTGTCTCTTTCTCACACTGGCATTGGCACCTTTTTAAGACGCAACGGCACCGTTCCTGAACCAATTTAAACATACTAAGTCCCATAAAAACCCTCTCACTACGTCACTCCTTCATAAGTGCGAAAACAACACTTAAACACTACGAAATTACATTAAATACACTTTCAATTAGCAACAGATCAATCGTGTCTACATAATTTCTTCGCTATATCAATAATAATATGTGTTAAACGTTATACATTTACAAATAAATAGTGAAATACATAAAGAACATATATTTTTCTAAGCTAAGTGTTTTATAGGAGGGTGTCCACTTATTCTTTATTTGTTTAATACTTTTCTATTATCTCAGAAGTCACATGTTTATTTAACATGTTTTTGCAATGAGTTCGTTTGTTTATCTTTCCTTCACTTTGTAACGGGAAAAAAATGATTTGAGTCTGGAGATAAATTTGACTTTCTATATTGAGTTATAAAATATCCACTAAAAGTATTGAAAAAATAAGTGTACACCATCTTAAAGTACTGTTTATTGTTGGATTCGTGACACGTACTTCAGTTTTACATTTTTTGTGTGTTTTGCTGCCAATTAAGTTCAAAAAAACCTGATGATCTGTTCATTATTCCCTTATCAATCTAAGCGGTTAAAATACAATAAATACCTAATGCTTATTGGCATCATATACTCAAAAAACAATCTTGTCTTTAACAAAGTGATATAATTTAATAGTAGGTACAAATATACAAACAGACACGATATTATAATCTCAACACATACGAATCCAACAACAAACTTTTCACAACTAAATTATTTGTGACTATGTTACGATGTCAGACTGAAGTGCGTGCAATTTAAAAACAATACTAGTTTTATTTATCACTACATTATATTCATAATGATGCATTTCCGCATATTCATGCCCTTTGATTACGTCCGAAAAACCGCTCTTAACATGAATACGCGAATCTCAAAACGAATAGCGAGTGTGCTGTTTACATGTGCGAGTTCATTTTTAACCTCGCCATGAATGTGTAAGTGAAGCATAATAAGTTTATTTAGCGAGTTAAAGAAAACGGATGTTCTTCAAGATTCAAAATAAGGTATGGATATATGGATCTTTCATTCATTCATGATTATATATATGGTATTATAGCCCAAGATGATAGATTCTACATTTATTTCTTTATAAAATTGATAATGTTAAAAGAGTATGCAATGGATAAGCTATTAATCGCGGAACTCTTTTCAAAATTATCTGACAACAAAGACGCATATATTCAAAATTGCCACTGCTCAATTGGGCTATATGGGCTATAATAAATTTATCAAACGTATATTTCCTTCCTTCCTTTCTTCCTTCATTATAGAAATTTATGAACGACGTTTACTCACACATTTACTCACTTGCAAGTGATGTCACTATTTCTTTAAAACAGAAGGGAAATAACAATTCTTTATTTTCCGTTTGAACATGTAGTGATTTTTACTAACTATATTTAAATTGTCGCACTTCGCATACACCGTAACATCTATGCACTTAACAACCGCGCACATCCGCACCAAAACTTACACCTACAAGATGCACTAAGGAAATCGACACACGCACTTAGCTTTCAATACGAATCTCTGTGGAAGGAAGCGCCTAAACGGTAGGGCTGTGACGCGAGTCGTGAGTACGGGTTTTATAGACATCTTTTAGAATAAAATGTTATGGTATTTGTCATAAATGAAATCAATATTTTATGAGTTCGAAGTTAGAAACAGAAAGATGTGGATAAATTTATCAGAAACAGAAATAAAATCTTTTAGAAGCAAGCTGTTTCTCCTAAATACAGGTTGCCCTGCAATCTAGCTAGGGAAACATCGGCTTGATATATGTAAACTTTAAAAATATATGTAAGACAAACCGTTTATATAAACTAAATTGTAATTGCTATAAATTGTAATTTTAAAAATGTCAAAAATGTATGTATGTATGTATGAAATAAATTGAATTGAATTGAATCTCTTTAAATCTTACCGTCTCATCGTTATTATTTCAAAATATAAAAAAAAAAAAAATTTATAAATTTTACGTTGAAACAAAAGATTTTTATTCAAAGACACGATAACGACAAATCGTATCGCAACCCGGCCACGACTCGAGCACAAAGCGCGAAGGGAAGTTAATTTTAGTGCAAGTTCATAATCGAATAACAACGTGTCTCATCAAACGCACAAACAGTAAACGAAATACCCTGTTTAGAAGACATTGTATATTATTTATTTTAAAAAATTGTTGTCCTCAGCCTTTTTCAATGATATCGTTTGTTTTCGTTATTATTCACTCCGCCACAGATAACATACGCATCGACGCATAGAATATAGAGATTAACCATAGACAATATATGGCGGGAAAACGTGCGCCATTTTTTATCTGCTGTCTGCCGTGTGTTATCTGTACGAAACTCTAATTTGCTAGGGATCTATTCGATACAGGGTCTTGTAAAGAAAGTAAAACATAACAAAGTAAGAAATAATCTTCTCTGGTAGACGGATACAGATGACATTTTAACTTACGACTAGGAATTGGAAATTCGAGGACTCTTTAAATGTATCCACGCGGACCGAAAGTTTGAGAAGTTTCAGAACGAAACTATTATTTTTCAGACAAGATTTCTTTAAATACCATACCATACCATTGCAATTATAGCAATTCCCAAGATACCGAAAGCAGTATCATAATATTTCGAATAAACAAGAGAACATTTTAATCCTACAATTCGAATGCATAAAAAACGCCCAAACTTCTTTCAACATCCAATTTTCCATCCAACATTATTCACATCCAATCTAATACCACAAGGATAAATTTAAATAGTCCCAAATACGTAAAAATAGCTAAATTCACTAAGACATTTCGAGTTAGATTTCAATAGGTACACTATAATTATCAACAGATACTTAACATTACAAGGAAACTTGAAACAGATCAAAGTTCGAGGAATAGCTATATGCAATGTATAATAATATATATAATAATCTTACAGTATGTTCGTCACATCATCTACATTCATTATCTACATTAAAACTTCATACGGTACAATAACTATAAAGTCAAATTAAATTACATTTTATATTATTGATTTATATACGCGATTGAAAAAAATAACTTCACATAAAGAAAACTCAAATAAACTGATGCACTAAAAAAAAAAAAACAAATAACACAATCGCGAAATATAAAGACAATAAATTTAGGATAATATGTACAGTTAGCAAAATAACTAAGCTTCATAACATTTTTCGAGAGTGTTCACAAGTTATAAATTGTTTAAAATAAAAACAAAGAAAATACCCTATACCGAGCCGTCAAAGCATCTGGCGTGTACTGTGTGCAAAAAATAAATCATTACTTTTAATTTTCCTATGATAATTAAATTCGTTATTTTGCTAACAGTACTTAAGTTACTAATAAATTGCTAAGGATAGGAGTGTTATATCGATATTTCGCTATGCAGGTTCCATGTAACATACCTACATAAAAAAAAAACTTACAATTATTTTAAATAACGATAAGAATAAATAAAAAAAATAATAATCTATTTACAAATACAGAGGTGGGTTACAACGTTGTAAAACATTTAAACATTTCTAATATAAGAAAAAAATACGTATTAAAAATTCTCTAGAACACTACAATATACAATATAAACTTTTTGACGAAAAACTTTAATAAATCTAATTCTAAAACTGAAATATAAAGATTAAACTTCAGATAGAAGAGTTATTTTTCAATAACTTTTAAAGGACAATAAAATTATTTTATTATCCTTTTTTTATGTATTTTTTCTTTACTTTTAGATGTTAAAATTCATACCACTTTTTAACATCAGTTTGCTTAAAATTCTTGATGTAAATAAGGAACGACAATATCGTATGGCAACACCTTTTAAAAATAAAAATACCAGTGCAAATATGGAAAACTTAAAGGCAATAAAATGTCGCCCATCGTTATTGAAATTCCTTATTTTGATCGATAGTATAAAACAATTATAAAGAGAAATTAGTGTTCATATTTCAGAATTAAATTTAGCTTATGAAACTAAATTATTAAACATCTACAAGGAATAATTAAAAACATCAGAAAAAAAACTATATAAATCTAATAAAGAGAAAGTCTAAATTGTCACGGTTAGTTCACTAGATTGAGTGAATATAAGTATAGAAATGTCTTTTTAATACTTTCAAACAAATATGTGTTATAAATAAAAATCATGGGCATTGGAACAATTGCGATTTCCTCAATGTTATTTCTTTAAGCGAGTCACGTTTAATGCATAATAAAATGATAAGAGCTCATAACAACCACCAAATATGTAACAACGCGTTCTCTGAACCTACTTAAAAACATTCCCAAAAATGTATCACATTAATTTAATGTGATATATTTTTCAAGCCAAACAAAATTATTCCCAATCACACCCACGCAACCACGTCCCTAAAACGATACGAACAACGCCTTTTCATACAAAACTCGCAAATCGCAACCATCCCAAGCTCACCAAAAAAAAAAAAAAAACACCAACCTCCTCACTCCAAACCTCCACGCACGACGCGCGCAACGGAATTAAAAAAAAAAAGAAAAAAGAAAGCGGCTCCAATTCGAAAATTCAAAATTCGAACGTCACTCAGAACATGTCCTGCACGCGAAATACCGATAGCTCAGTTCAGTAGTGCGGCGGCAGCGCGACGTAGTGCGGCTCGGGCGCGGCGGGCGCGGGCGCGGGCGCGGCGGGGGCGCCGAGCGGCGCGCGCAGCAGCAGCGGCAGCGCGCCCGCGCCCGCGCGCCCCGCGCCTCATGTCGCCAGCGCCGTGCTGATCTCGCGGTGGATCGTCGACTGCGGACACACGCACATATTATAAACCTACACTAATGATAATATAATTACAATATCTATATATACATTTTTCTTTGCGACAGAGATTGTGGACTATCTGACGTTAAGCGTTCAACACTAGTAATGGTATTGCAGAAGCCTTTAGGTGATGTTTATAGGAAAATAGTAGATAATTGAGATATATAGGAACTGAACAATTTTATGACAAAATTGGTGCAGATCCGGTCTGATTCAATTCAGATCAAATATAATAATCCTATTAATATTATAAATGCGAGAGTTTGTATGGATGTATGGATGTTTGTGACTCTTTCACGTAAAAACTACTGAACCAATTGCCATGAAATTTGGTACGTAGACAGCTGGATAACTGGAATAACATAAAGGCAAAAGGCATTTTTATTCCGATATTCCTACGGGATACGGACTTACGCGGCTGAAACCGCGGGGCACAGCTAGTATCTAATATAAACATTAACATAAACCCTCGCTCACCAGCTCATCGATCTGCCGCGCCAGCTGGTCGTTGAGCGCCTGTATGACCTGCCGCTGCCCGTCCTGCGCCGCCAGCGCGAGCTCCAGCTGGCTCTGCGCCATTTTCGCCTCTGCGTCCTGGTGATAAGGTTGGATATTGTATGAAAATTCATTACATATATGATACAGCTGGATACAGCGCAATTTTCGAACTTCGCGTCCAAATGATAAAATTGAGACCTTCTTTGTTTACTCTTAAGAGAGAAAAATATTTCTTTAGTTCGCAAATACAACAAATTTTCTATTTACACTTCGGGATCGGGGAATCAATACGTATAAAGCACTGGATCTTTAATAATATTTGAAAATAAATGAAAAATAATTTACAAACTAAATCAAATAAACTCTCGACACACGAAGCTGGCAGATGAGCTGGTGGTTCACCTGATGATAAGCTATCACCACCGCCTATTTACCAACGAATTAATTCACCTGTTCACTCTTCTTGGACTTGGTGATTTGCGCCAATTCCTCGTTCTTCTGCGCTAGCTCTGCCTCGAGTTGGGCGACGCGCTGTCGCAGTTGTTCCACTTCATTGGCGTCACCACCTATCGATGAATATATAATAGAAAGGAAAAAGACCGAGATAGAAGAAAACGTATATCTTCGCAAAGTCCTACTACTTTTGAAAGCGATAATAAATGTGAGGTTTAAATCGATGGTTGGAATGAAATGGAATGGATGGTTTGCTACTCCTTCACGCAAAGCATAACTATTTCTTATGTGGGAGAAAGACAGAGCTATAGTCGTAGTAGGTCATGTATCGGCATCACTTTCCGACACTGGAATTAGTACTGCTTTAAGATGTCATGCCACTCCCCTTCTGAACGAAATTCGCCTTAAATTTGGTATGCAGTGATTGACTTTTTATTCAGATACTTTACGAGTATTATACTCAAACAGACGACTACTCTCTTTACTACATAACTCCAAGAAGTTGCAGCTGTCCAATGTTGAAAAAATGTTGGAAATCGGCCTAGCAGTTTTTGCGTGAAAACGTTACAAACATACAAAAATACGAAAGTTTCCTCTTTATAATATTAGTGACGATTGTTACTTTGCAGAAAAAACTAAGTTTCCTATACATCAAGAAACCAAAGGCAATTATAAAATATTTAGTATTTTTCAAATGACATTTGACACATAAAGGTCATTGACGTTGCTGTTCTTAGTTCTATTGCTTAGTTGATTATATCCTCAAATCATTATAAACTAGCGACTCACCCTTCCCAGCATAATGTCTCGCGCGAGCCACCTCCTCCCTATACTGGTGCAGCTGCCGCTTCCACTCGTCCACGTTGGCAGTACTCTCCTGCAGGGCAGCAGTCAGCCGGAGGTTGTTGCTCTTGAGGGTCGCCAGTTCGACCTCCCACTTCTTCGCGTTCGCAGAACTGAAAATGCAGTCAGCACAGTGTTACAATACATCTGCGTATTTCAATCTTTATTCCCTTTATATACTTAATTAATAAGATATAGGCTTATCACTTTATACCTATAATATCGGTTATAAAGATATTACATACAAATTACAATGAATAATGCAGTTTGTTTTCTTTTAAATGAGCCCCGGATAAATAAGTGTTACAGTTGTAACATATTTATATTATTATGAATTAAATATGCAACTTTTTAGTTTACTTACAAAAATCTAAATCGAACTCATATTGTCAGAATTAGGCCAAAATTAAATGAGACCACACGTAAGGCACTAGCATTCAAATAAAATAAAATAAATAATCATCAATATGCAGTAACCTCGTCGAAAGTTCTGAGGTAACAAACACAAAAATAAAGTGGAAATAAGAACCTCCTCTTTGAAGTCGGTTGAAAAACGAAGGCGCTTCGAATAGAAAATTAGTTAAGTATTGTCTATTTTCCGCATATAATATAGCTTATAATGATTTTAGACAAAATAGTTTTCTCATTATGTACTTTCTATAACTCATTATTATATTATCACTATTACTTTTTTTTTTTTTTTCATAAATAAAAACTCAATGACGGACACATGTAAACGGTCAAGTGTGAGCGGCGAACACTTTCATTGCGCGGCAATACTTATCGTTGCGTAACAAATCTTCGCGCTATTTTGCACGTAACCATAACGTTGGTTGTCATCGTAAAAGAAAAAAAAAACTCTTCCGTCATTCTATTTAAATTCGTGAATGGGCAGTTTATTTAATCAATGAAATTAATAAACAGTCGGATATTCATTGTTAATATTGACAAACTAACGACGTGTACTTAATTGATATTTAACAAGACTTTCGATAATTGTTTGGTTGAATTTTGAATTGATCGACATTTTAGAAACTGGTAACGAAATAACAAAGCACAGATTTGTTATTAAACAGTTAGATTATAATAAAAATAAACAGTGTTTTTATTTCATCAATACTTCATTAACATTAAAGCATCACACATTAATATATAACATTAACCAATGGAACAATAAACGAATACACAGAGCCAATTCTCAATGAGATATTGGAAACGAGGGGATGTCCATTGGGACTAATAAAAAGACGAGAACTATCAGCGCACTGAAGATTGATCGCTTGTACTGAAAGTGTTTCATCGATATTTACATTTCTACTTTGAAATATATTTCATTAATAGATTAATAGACCTTCAAACGAATAAGTCTTTTTTTTATTTCGTTATTACACCAAACTCATATCAAGTATATCTTACAATGCAGTTAAAATAATAGAAAAGTGTGCTATATACTTCAGGAAATATGCTAATTTGAAAGTCTGTTGAAAATAGGATGCCACAAATTTTATACGATAGAAAAAAAATAATTTTTAAAACTTAAATTCTTTAGAAAAAGTTCAGTTACTCCCCAGCCTCCAGATTCTAAAATGGGACCACATATAGCACCACTTCTAACAAAAAGAAACAAGACCAATTCTAACAAAAAGAACCAAGCGTACTATCGATTCCGTTGAAAACCCACCCAGTTGTCGACTAACAAAACTAAAACAATAAACAGTTAAATTTTTGGGAACATTGTATCAAAAGGTGGTATAAAACGATTGGTCCGACAATATTAATATATTCCATAAAGCATATAGTACATCCTTACTCATTTATAGAGCTATTAACGACAGTTTTCCGTCTCATCAATTACACAAGGAATTTCGAAGTAAATTATAGGCTACAAACGCTTAATTAAAACGTCATTACGTTGTGTTATTATATAAATTACCGAAAGGAAATACGGCAGTGTTTATAAAGAAAACTAGCTGCACCCGGCAAACGCAGTTCTGCCTTACTCTTATCATTTAAGGGTATGAAAAATAGGCACAAAAAATTTCATCAAAATCGGTCAAGCCGTTTCGGAGGAGTATGGCAACGAAAACTGTGACACGAGAATTTTATATATTAGATTGGCAAGTATCAAGTTGAGCTATGTTTGTTTGTGGACCGTAAGCGAATTGCGCGGAACCATTATTGATGTTTTGAGAACAAAATATATGTGAATAATATAGAGATAAATTTTACTTATGTTGTATACGTAAGCTTTGTGCCTCCATGTAGCACAAAACAGCTAAACCGATTTAGATTCTGCTTTGGTACACATATAGATTACATAATTGTAACAAACATAGCACTTTTACCGTAATTTTTTTAATCTTACTACAAATTTAAATTCTCAAAATATACACACTATAAAAACGACGAATAAAATTTTGTTCGAAATATTTCTTATTTTACATTATACCATACAATTACATTACTTTTATAATATTCTTAATTACTTAAGAGCTATTAAAACGCGTAATGTATTGCAAAATAAGTACCTACATTGTGGAAATAGATAATTAAAATTTAAACATTGCTAAGTGCTTTGAACACTTTAAAGTATTTATTGCAACAGTTTCATATTAAACATAAATACTTGGTGAAAGAAAAAAAGTCACAATAAAACACGGAATTCTATGAACCCTTAAATATATCAATCCCTCTCTGTTTGTTATTAATTTTAACATGAATTAAAAGTATGACTTTTTTAGACTGCTATAGAAAACATAAAGTGGTTGGTTATTCATCTATACTAATGTTATAAAGAGTTTGTATGTATGTTTGAACGCACTTATCTCAGGAACTACTGCTCCTATTTGAAAAATCGTTTCAGTGTTAGAAAGTCCATTTATTGAGGAAGGCCACAGGCTATATATATACCACGGGCAAAGCCGAGGCGGACCGATAGTCAGTTTTAAATTACGATCTTCTTTTGCATAGTTATTTATCTGATAATTGTATAAAGAACATACGATACCATTAGATGACCGAATTAACTAATTAATTAATTCCTCCATGTCGAATCATATTCAAGATGGAGTCTAATGTTATGCGAATATACGGCATTTTCAATTGTCTTCCGTTTTATTAAAATGATAATTGTAGAAAATATTAAAATTATCTGAGTTAATTTATAACGCAATACTCATGACGTAATTCCATCGCTCGTATACGGTCACATTTATTTGAAACAGTATTATGAACGAAACATATTTTTTTTTAATTATCTAACAATACTATTCTTTAACGCCCCCAAAAAAATACCGACGAAATGTTATATTGAGTATATTAAAATTATCACCAATATTAAAATTGACCGTAGGCGCCTCTAAAAAGGTATCAAAGAAACAAAAATGACAATTTCTACGCCATATTATTACTAACATCAAAACTTAACAAAATTGACTTTCGCTTCGTATTTCATCACTCAACAAGAATGATCACAGTCAGGCTATAGATACATCAATAGGTGATGACGCCATCGATCGCTCACTCGAGCCGAGTGCGTGTGCGCACATCTCGAATTATTCCCGCTATTTGCTCTAATTGCTCTGTACGTGCAATTGATACGGCCATTCATATTGCATCGGTTTTAAAACATATATATATATATATATATATATATATATATATATATATATATATATATATATATATAAATAACAATATTATATATCTTGTTCTGATGGTCTGAAAGAAAATTTAGATAAAAAAACGAAGAAAGAACTAAACTGTCTGACCGACTTATACAGAGTAAACGTAGGGAAGTTTGAATTGAATCTTGGCGATCCTAATCAGAATAATGAGATGACCCCTATAAAATTATCGTACTTTGTACGTACGTACGTTGTAATTGTCAAAATCAAGTCAATTACGTACAAACATGTACCTAAACGTAGAAACACACAGGTGAAGCTAATAAAAGCTAAGCTACATCAGTCGTTATTAGATATATTATGTCTCCTGTGATAACTTAAGGCACCATACGTTTAAGAATGACCCATTAGCAACCCTTGAATTAAAATAAAATGTACTAAGGCTCTTATGTTTAAACAACTTTATCATTTACAAGTGGCGAAGGCAACTCAACCTAGATTATAAACCCAGTTAATTGAGTTCAAATTGCATATAAATAAAATTTCGTTAAATTTTTTAATATTTCCGCATCGTGGTTTTTTATCAAATATGTCTTCTATAATCAACAAACGTAACTGAATTATAAATGTTTAAAAACGAATATTACATAATACAATAAGTTAGCATACATTAATTTTTAATTGTATTTCACTATAAAGATACGTACTTTTATAAAATGCATACGTGCAAAGTGTATCTGAGCAAGATACCTTCTTGAATATAATCGTTCTTAGATCTTATTACGTTTTATATGCAATCTGAAATCTGTACGCTTATATATACCGTGAAACATTTCACTCACCAGAATATCCTACAATAGATCACATACCAAATACATCAATCACGACGATTGTCAATTTTTCCAGGTAGACACAAGCGACATTTCAGATTGGTGGGTATAAAAAGGTTCATGTACGAGTTCCACCATACATATCAAAACTACGAAAGCGAAGCCATATGATGAAGTTCTATCCATATTTCTATATCTACACTATTATTATAGGGAAGAAACTTTTGTATTTTTATGTTTGTAATGTTTTTACGCAAAAACTGTTGGACTGTGCATACGTATATACGTGATATTTGAATACTATATGTACCACGGGCGAAGACGGGGCGTACAGCTAGGTTCTAAATGTGTACAAGAAAGTAGTGTTTATTACCCCACTCTTAACTCAAGAACAACTGAAAGACTTTTCAATAATTTTGGCTCGTGTGATTTGCCTCCGCCAGGATAACGAAAATTTTTAAAACCCCCAAAAAATGCCTACCCGAGCGGAACCGGGGCCGGGCAGTTGGCATTTTATAAGAGCGATTCTCTCACATGTTATAAACTATTACTGATAGCACGAATTATTACACACTTGCGTTACATGAAACAATATAATTGCACGGCTGACATAACGAAACGATCGAATTTTCCGGATATTTTAATAGCCAGCGTGAAGATGGAACAGTTTCCCGGCGGCATTATGCGTGCTATTACGTAAATTATTATGGAGTACGACGTGTGGCGAATTCAAATATTTATCCATGTGTAAGTGATTATTATTTAACAAATTTCTAATCCGATCGATTTAATATCCTTTACGATAATGAAGATAAAGAAAGACAGGAAGATAAAACATTTATTCGTACATGTAAATATAAAGAGAGAACTTAAAATTAACGTATAACATATATATTTGTAAGGGTTTTTATGTAACAAGTCGGACACAACTCTCAACAACGAATAAAATAATAATATAATATCAAATGCATAGATAATAGACATGTAGCAGTAATTAAGAACAACTTCCGTCAGTACCTACTTAATTATTTCCGTTGCCATGGCAACTGCAGAACAATCTTGTATTACAGTCCCATAAAGTTCGAAATTCGAATATACCCATAAACTTTTTAATTACTTTCGAACGCTTCAAGTTACCAAAGAGCACATAATAATTATAAACGAAATAATGAATGCCCGACATTATATTTCATTACGCGTTTCGCATATCTATGAAAGTAATATGACTATATTCATTTTCATTGTTTTGTAGACATTTGTATCTTTATTAGCAAAAGTATTATTTCAGGTAGACTTCCACAAAGAGCGTTCCCCTCTACCAAAAAGTACGTCTTAACATAATATAAATGATTAAAATAAATTCTGCGTCTGGACTACAGGCGATACAAAAGAAATTCGGTAAATGGATAATGAACCATTTGAGAAAACAAGAAATAAGTCTGTCTGTGTGTCATTAATTGTAATTATGTAATGTATTTAATTGTAATTGTCTCATATATATTATTTATAAATTTAAATGAGATGTTATATAATGTAAAAAATTATAGTTAATAATTAATGTTATTAGTGTAAAACCGTTTTAATTAAAATTATAAAAAAGTATATATTTTTTTTAATGACATTCAGCTACAAGTAACAATATAAAATAAAGACATTCGATTAGATGTAGCTTTCACAGAAGCTCAGACATGCCGACAACAAAGATCTCCATCTATCCGCAAACAGATCACATTCTGGGTTATCCTTCATGAGAGCATTGAGCGCAGTAAGATATACAACCCCAATAGTACCCCAGCCTGTTCAGCGCAAACTCCAAATGAGTAATCCTTTAACCATATCACATAACACCAGTCCAACTTACATGCACCGGTCATGATGGATGAAGCGATTAAATTATAATGCCGGAATATTTCCTCACCCACTATGTTATGGATGTAATTAGTATACGGATTATGCGTAGCGAGGAACGCGGTCATGCGATTGTAATAATATTAGGGGGAGTTAGCGATAATTGCTTTATGTTCTCTTCGGTCGGATTTCGTGCGATAATTTATTGTTCAGATGAAGAAATAACAGCGAGTGTCTCGACGCTCCGTGTGGTTTTCTTATCTTTACAATTTTAGAACCCGTGGAGGTGAGATAGACAGACAGACAGAGCAAATTTCGCATTTTTATATATGTAAAAATTAAGTACTACATGTACGCTGTTTAATAAATTAATTACTTCATTGTTGTCGCAAAAGATACAAACATATTACACTAATTTGATCACACGAAATAAATCAATTGTTGTTTAATTATAAACTCAGAGGTTTATCTACATAGTATACAACAAAGTCGCTTTCTCTGTCCCTATGTCACTATTTATGCTTAAATATTTAAAACTAAGCAGCGGATTTGATGAAGTTTTTTTTAATAGATAGAGTGGTTCAATATTAAGGTTTATATGTATAACATCTATTAAACTACTTCAAATTTAACGCGTGCGAAGCCGCGGGCAAAAGCTAGAAAAAGTTGCCTTTATTTTATTCCAGTTGTCAATCTGTCTACGTACCAAATTTCATTGCAATCGGTTCAGTAGTTTTTGCGTGAAAGAGCTAAAAACACACACACATCCTTACAACTTTCGCATTAATAATATTAGTAGAATAGTAGGATTAGTAGGATTATATAGGATGATATAGATTTGCAATGTTGTTTTTACAATTTAGTTTTAAGATGTTCTTCTAGTTTTAAGAAGCTCTTCCATATATATGCATGTTGTGTTTACCATGTGTGCATTTAGGTCTTACTTAATTGTTATATTCACTTAATGTAATACCTGTCGGTGAACCTAACATAAACAAATAAATAAATATATTTCTCAGTGACCGGTAATGTATGCGCTAATGATGATTCTTTGCAATGATTTGTTAATGACAATAACACTGTATAAAAACAAAATAATCGAAGTCGATACGTTTGTGTGTATTAAATAAGCTGCCCCATCACGACCTCACACAATAACCTATACTATACATATGTGATCTGTTGTGTGTGTATATCTGTGTCAAAATATTTATTTTTCTTTCTTTCTTTCTTTCTTTCTATATGCATACATCCATGACATCGCTACGATATCGAAACTCGCCATGTAGTTCACTACAACGTCCAATACATAGGCAATCGCAGTCCGTTACCAGCGACGCAACAAGCGTTTAACAGTTTCACAGCCATATTAAACACATCGATGCTTTTTAATGTCGCACAATCGTCGTTAATTAAATATTTACAGCTTCCTGCTGACTTACAATAGCAAAACGTCCAACAAAGCGCACCGCGAGTCTATACTTTGCAGTTTTCGCAATTCGTGCAATTAATATAAACGCGCATTGTGGTCGAGTTATAAAACTTTATAGTCTAGTTATTGATACATCTGATTGTTGTGATAGTTGCACTGTTTTATATGCGTTTTTTTTGTAATGTTTTTATTATAAATAATATTTCTTTGTTGATCGTTATACGTTGATGAACAATAAATTCTCTATATTACGCAATAACATTGCAATAAGCTGAGGAATGGCCAAACAACCCTGATTAATGTAAAAATAAGCTGTATTATAAAATAATAGCGAAGAAAACAGACGTTTCTATTATCTGTCATATATTAGAAATGCGAAAGCAACTTTGTGTGTCTGTATGTCTGTTCTTCACACCTTAACCACTAAACCGATTATTTTTAATTTGGTTCAGAGATAGTTTGAGATCTGTGAATGGGCATGGAACTCTGCGGGGGAAACCCCGAACTGTCTATATTTAACTTTGACTACCAGTAAAAATAAAAAATAATCATGTGAAAAAAAATTTAGAGAGTCATGTGGTAAAAAAATACAGTAATTAATCTATTGAATATGTGAATGACATAAACCTTATTACAGGTTAAAATTCAAAACAGCGCGTTAATACCTCGAAAAATATTTTTTTAACCATTACCAACCATATTTTGACTATTTTTAAAGAAGATCCATAGATATTCCTCCACTATCCTAAATACTCTTACTACTTAAAACCATAGGCTCTTCCAAAGATTGATGACGTTGACAATTATTCAAGATTGATTTTCAATTTCCTCCCGAAAAAGGGTTAGCAATAAAATTCACGGCCATTTACCAATACATCAATCCTTTCCCCGTTCTAATATCGCGAAATCCTTATCAATAAAACACAAAACATGGCCACGTGAGAATAAACGATGAAAATTAACTTCTATTCCATTGGGCGTAGAGTCGATTATACACATTTACAAGTATCAATCCCCAGAACGCATATAAAAAGTAGGGATAGCATATACATGCGTATAAGTTGATAGTGGGTTGAAAATAATTTACTTTCGTTAGTGAAATTATATTGAGAAGTGCTTTATTAGTGTGTGTGCAAAAACAATGGAGTTTCATGTGAGTAATTCTTTAATCAATTTAGAATATTACAATACAAAAAGCTTTTCCATTCTCAAATTTTGATAAAGACAAAAAGCCACTGAAAAACAACGATACATAAATGAATTCAAAACACAATGAGAAAACTCATTCTTTTTGAAATTATTTAACAACATTTTTAAGCAATTTATACTTTTTATAAGTGTATGGTATCTCGCAAAAATATTTACCTTATTAAAATTAAAATTAGAGCTATCATCTGAAAGTTGTGTAAATTTCACTAGATAGATAATTGTTCAATATAAGTTAGTATAACCTCATTAATTCTTGTCAATTGCTTGTATTAATTCATTATACAAACCAATTGCTACCTACACTTCGCTATAAAGCACTTTTAAATAGTTTCTTATAGCTACCAAAAAAACGTAAATGAAAACAAATTTCACTCGGATTCCGAACACCATAATGATGTCATTATGTAGTGAATATCTGAATAATGTGAAACTAATGTCAACTCACTGCGAATCTCTACTGACATAGAAATTTAGTTATCTTATTCGTGTCATATGAGAAATTCTATAAACTGAATAGACACGATTTCTACTTTAGAAAATTTGAAAAAAAAAACGCTAATCTTTTGTTTGTGTGTCCGTGTGAATCAATCAGAGTGTAGACTGCAAATTAATAAACATTTGACATAAAATATATTGTTTATACATAAACATAAACAATAAATCGTACTAAAGAAACTACAGCAACTGCTACGAAAAGTGTTAACACTGTTTTAATAATTTAACGAGTCGGTTAGTCGGTGAGGAAGTCTCCTCAGGAGTATTTTCATCCGATGTCACAAAAACAAAGGAGGTTCTCAATACCAGTTTTTGGGATTCGTTACTTGATAACTCCGTGGGTTTTCTTCTGATTTACGTGATTATTTTTGAGTTTTATGGGGAATTGTTGGCATGCCCATTTTAGAATTTGGAGTGGAACCTCCCGCCCCCCCCAGCGACGTTAGCGAGTTTTTTGTAGAAATAAATCATTACAAAATAGCTAATTATTTTCGTTTCATAAAATTAATGTTTAAACTCACAAGACATCCACTGATCGTAAAATAAGAACAATTTTTTTATTTGCATACGTATATTTTCCGCATTTTGTTACTGTTAGCCGTATTAATATTTTTTTAAACAATTAACTATTTTAATCCAACTGAACAAATTATTCATACATTTTTAATCTTTCGTCAAAATACAAATCAATGGATGGATGTATGGATTTCAATGCCGAGACCGCTTTTATGAAAATTCCTATGTGTTACATATCGATACATATTTAGAAAAAAGAATTCTAAATGATGACCAATAGCCGGAAGCAAGATAAATATGTCAGGCAATGGATCGTGCAAATTAATCGCTTTATTCCGGCGGTCGGTCACGCTACGACGCGCCAATTTGTGCAAAACGCGCATAAAGTGTTTCCGATATTACAACGAGAAAAGCTACGTTCTAAACATTTCTTTTATAGCAGAGCGGGCGACAGAGCTAGTGGATCACATGAGGCAACGCCACCGCCCATGAGCATTCACAAAGCTGTTGTAGCTTTTGTGGAGCTGTTGCTGACTTTAAAATAATTATTTCGCATTAGATCCCGGAAAAAACTGTTTTTAAAGCTAGCTGCACACCTTGGCTCCGCCCGGGTAGTCACTTATCGCAATTGAAATAATATAAACTATCCTATATTTTAAGGTGGATCAAACTGCACATGGTGCGTAAATTTGATTAAAATCGGTTGAGTAGTTTTGGGGAGTCCATCGCGGACAAACAACGTGACACGTAATTAATAAAATATATTAAGATTTGTGCTCTATAATGTATAGATCAACCACGCTAATTTGCTAATCCGCAATATTGATTGACTCCAACAGCCATAATTTGGTTAGGACAATTATTAGTATCTAAATAGATCCTGAAATAAGTAGTAAGACTCTTACATAGAATTACACATGCTGGACTAATTTTGAAAGAGAAAAGGCATAACATAAAAACAGAAGAATATACTACGCAAAGTACGTCTTAACAATTTTGAAACAACAGAATCGCACCTAAAACAAAACACAATACCAATCAC
Source organism: Zerene cesonia (assembly GCF_012273895.1). Classification (NCBI taxonomy): domain Eukaryota; kingdom Metazoa; phylum Arthropoda; class Insecta; order Lepidoptera; family Pieridae; genus Zerene; species Zerene cesonia. Next base: position 1,190,006 of record NC_052126.1, on the reverse strand, counting down.
TATTTACGACCGCAAACGTAGGTGCGGATGCAAAACAGCGCATATTGACATACCAAACGATTAACAGTATAGAGTTAGTTGCATTAACAATTTTATTATTTAATCGCAAACCGCGTCATGATATAACATCACATGTAACGGACGAATTAAAAGATGTCAAGTGAAATTCTATTTGCCGAGGCGTAACAGACACAGCCCCGCACGCGATTTATAGGAAATACAGTTCATTTCGATCGAGGAAGCTATTAAATTATATTTAAGCGCGACGACATTGCGGCAGGATCCATATTATATCGACAAGACATGTTTCCTAAATGAATTAGGAAATAAGCTTTTAATTTAATTGTGCGTAATAGCTTTATAATAGTCAGGACTCTGTTAAAAGTTATGATTCTTTCTCTAAAGTTATTTTATATCATTTCTTTTAGCACAATAAACGCAATTGGCATTCAAAAAACAACATTTAAAATAATTCTCAAACTTTTAAGATGTCTGTAAATTTAAAAGTCAAACTTCATCCAAATCGGTTCAGCGATTTAGAAGTGAAGAAGAGACAGACGGAGAGAATCATCTGATAATAAGCGACCACAAGTGTAGCCTAAGAACATTTGCAGAGGCAAGATGGCGCTTAAAGAGTAAAAGGGGTAGAGGAGAAGGAAAGGATCGGCGACGGGAATAAAGATATGGCCTATGAAGGGTGAAGAAACGGATACGGGGCTCAAGCTCCCCCACGCACCGAACGAAACACAGCAGCATGCTACTATTTCACGCCGACCTTCTACGGGGATATGGTACCTTCCCCGGTGCGAGCTGGCCTAATTCGTGGCGAAGCGTCGACTTTCACCCTCAATAATTTTATCAAATTAGTGTATTGTCATCGGTCCTCAATAAATCTACAAAGTTTGAACGAAATCTGGCCGTTTAAAGTGGGTCAAAATCGCGCCCAAAGAAGTCGGTTACAAACAAACATACAGGTGAAGCTAATAAAAAGCGTGTAATAAAATATAATAGTTTAAAAAACTAAAAAACACGCTTTGACAAAAATCATATTTTGCAAATTGAAAACTGGAAAAAAACATACCTTCCTAAACCTTAATATTCGTATTTTCTAATAACAATAGCTAAAACCTAAACAAAGCCACGCACGTTTAAAACGCCACAATGAGTTCAACAATCCCAACTATATCGCATTCATACGTAAAACGCGCCAATTACCATTGCATTTTATCGAAATTCTTATGAAATTCCTATATCTATGCGAACGCGTCGCGTTCACGCAATGATGTGGCGTTTCACATGCCATAATATTAAAGACGTAACCGTCAAACAGCATTATGTCATATTTCATTTCGCGTATAATCGTTAACTTTCGTGCGACGCTTAATTGCGCAGTCATAATGAATATTGCTCGATCATTCGACAAGCACGGCAAATCATCAAATCTATATTATCGTCGCCACATTTTTATGGTCAAATCTATACGGTCTACTGCTAAAGAAACAGCAATTGTCGTTCAATAATTATGTCTCGAAGACCGCTAGAATTATACATAAAGCTTTTTAGTCCATTATGATTTAATTAACAGGTTAATTAAACAATATGATAGCACACGAATCAAAACAATTATCATATGCATTCACGAAAGCATTATACACATTTCATTAATCTAATAATACCGTATGTAATCGAGATCAACGCAGAATATTTGTCACGGCAGTTACGCGCGTAATGACAGTAATTCGCTTGGAATTAATTGAACATGATCGAGACATAAAGGAGAGTCACGACAAGTCGATTAAAATTAATCGAGCTACAATTAAATTAATTCCGGTACTGATTTTCATTTGCTTTTTTTTTTTTTTTCATTTACCGAAAAAAGATCTTCAACCTTAGTTAATAAATAGTATTTTAGGAGCACCAACCGAAGCTAAAATGAAAACAAGTCATGATACTTCCCTATCACAAATTATCACGTTGATCGATTAAAACCCTTTCAGCCAAAACCCCACGTTATTGAGTGCCAAAAAAATACAGTCTAAGTGAGAAACTCCTTCGTTTCTGCGTCGTCGGTTGAAAATACCGTGTGTATTTTATATGATGATAAATATAAATTATAATTGTTTATATTAAAATACTAATTCGCCTTACTGTTACACTAGATGGTTGCTTAATGAAAATAATATGAAATTAAGAAAAAAAAAATTGACGTAGAAATATATGTATTTTCTAGTAACAATAGATCCTTTCTTAAACCCTTCCCTATTTACAGTGGGCAATCCATTTGTAGAGGCGTAAGATCTGCCATGGACGTTATGCCTCTCTAAATGTTCATGGGCGATGGTAGCGCTTACCATCAGGCGTCCCACCAGCTCCATTGCCGACTGTGGCATAGAAAAAAAAAACAATTTTGTTGTTGTAAAATCGGCAAATACCTTTAAATGTATTAGAAATAATATAATTTGTACCCAAAATGTCTGCTACAGAAACAAAGCTCGAAAATAACGAAGTATGTCCACACAACTTCAACTCAATTGAATAATTGATACAGATAAAAAAAAAACATAATTATTGTATAAAAACCATGCTTCAATTATTTCATCCTGGCAATCCTGATCAGGTGAAAAAAAAAACTCGTGAAAATAGTATATTTAATAAAGTTTGAATTAAATCTGTCCGTTTAAACATAAAGTGGGTCAAGATCCAGTCTAAATGAAACAGTTACCTACATACATACAGGTGAAGCAAATAAAATCGTCTAAATTAACTAAGTTCCCAAATATCAAGGAGCCCTATTCGTACACAACACGCAGCGTAATATTCTACAAAAACACCCATTCTTTCACAGAAACTATTGCCCCTATTCGCCGTGCTAGCGTCCGCTGTCGCCCAATACGGCGGGTACGGCCTGGAAGGCTACGAGGACTACCACAAGCCGTTGGTACACCACGCGTTAGACGAGCACCATGACGAATATGATGTGGATTATCATGTGAGTAATTGTGTCAGTTATTATAAAACAATTGATTTAAATAGATAAAAAAAAACAATCAAAATCCGTTGTGTAGTTTTAAAGATCTAAGCATACATATGCATGCATGCATGCATACATACATAGGGACAGAAAGGGGAAGCCACTTTGCTTTACACTATGTAGTGATATATTGCTGGTAATTTGGCGATCTAGTTCCGAACTACCATCTGGTTTAAAAGTGAACCAATAACAGAAAACCATAACTACCTCTATGTTTAATAAAGCTAAATGCATAATAAATGTTATTCTAAAACACTTCGACAAAAGAATTACGCAAAGTCTCACATAAAACATTAATTATTCTAATATCGAACTCAGACCTACCGAATGTGGTTTTGTCATCAAATCAATAAAATACATTGTAAATTTTCACCACCATTAGTTATTACATATGAACTGTAAATAATAAATGTATACATATAGACCTGTGCTAAATACGGTATATAATAATTCCAGGCACACCCAAAATACTCGTTCGACTATTCGGTCAAGGACCCTCACACTGGAGACGAAAAGGAACATTGGGAGACTAGAGACGGTGACAAAGTGAGAGGTAATTAAAGAAAAACCCATATCTTTAACTGGAGTATGTCATTTAAAACTAATCTTAGTTGATAATCCCCCACCTGATGATAAATGCATCAAGAATTGTATCCCTACCCTCATTATTCTATTAAGTCTATTCGTCACTTGTTTACCAATTTGATATTAAGGCTATAAGAAATATCAAACTACCCTCAGGCTCCTACACACTAATGGAGACGGACGGCACGAAGCGCATAGTGGAATACGAGGCGGACGACAAGAACGGTTTCAACGCAGTCGTCCACAGGATTGGCCATCCCAAACAGGAGATAGAACACGAAGAATTCAACATCGCCAAGCCGGTGTATGAACCGCAGTATCAGGAGGATTTCCAACAACACTACGAGGGCGGGTTCGTCCCTATGACCGGTTACGATCATAGACACTAAGTTGCGTCTCAGTTCTTTGGTACTAGAATGGTGGGCTGGGGACGTTGACTTGGATAGGCATTACAAGTTGGGATCATGTAGGCTTTAGGAAGATAAAACTGGCCATTCTGAATTTTTATAGATATGAGTTATAATGTTGGGATTTATTGTATTGCTTACATCTTTAAGTGTTTACAGTATCAATGTACTGTACTTGAAGATAAAGCTGTTAGATTTATTAATGTGTGCTTCTTACACTTTGGTTTATTAATTATTGTAACACATAATATTCGTTAGTAGCTAATGGATATTCTTGTAGGTAAAATGCAAAGACCTATCTTAAAACTAGATCTATTTAGATCTCTCTACTATACCAATAATCCTGAATACCTATTCAGGACCGCCTCCCTGATTAAGTGGTTACCACGTGAGTGTAGAACCGAGGGGCCCAGGATTCGATGCTCGGTAGATACAAAAAAAAATTCTCGGTCTAGCTGGACATAGAAGACTGATCACCTTCTTGTCCATAAAGGACATGGAGGACATGGGACATCACTTTTTACTACAGGTATACAGGTCGATTTTCTTAATATTATACCTTTTACATTGGAATCATTTTAATCCATCTTTATTCCAATACTCGTGTCCGTCAAACAAACCTATTCTAGAACATTCTAGTATCAAAGAACATTAAAAGATCTTTTGTTTCTCCCCATTCAACTTCCGCGTCATAAAGCTAAAGCTGAAACGCTTTAGAAATAACTGATTACTTATATTACAACCAGTATTATTTGCGTAATTTGATCGACAATACTTTTATCAAAGTCTTGAACATTTATATTATATATTGTAGATATTTAGTTATTTTACAGAACTTCCGAACGAAAGGAAAGCAATAATAAACTCATTTGATAAAAATTAACAAAATAACCTCATAATACACTGTATTAACCAAGTTTCCTAATATAGTAACTACATTAACTGTCTCTTTCTTTTGTTCGCATGACAAGCGATGGCACATATATATTGCGAGTAAATTTTTTAGAAAATTGGGAAGTACGATAGAAAGAAAGAAGTTGTTAGTGTAAAGCAAATGAGTATCCATTCATATGACACTCTTATGGGTGTAAGGTATATTGAGTCTTAACATAAGATGATAAAGTCGAAATTAATTGTAGCCGTGATCGATTCTGAAAGTTTTCCACCATCGTTATAAACAGAATGTTTGCTTGCACATAAATGAATGACAGATTTATTTTATATATTTTTATACTCATGGTTAATGATATTCGACGTTAAAATTGTTATATTTCTTCTTAAAGTTTAATATGTTAAGTTTTCCAAAAACAGCACAAAAATATGAAAAAAAATGTTTGCGAAGACCAAATTAGTAAAAAGTTATTTTACTCTTTCGGTTGAATATATTTTATGAATTCTTTATAAGATAAAAATATGAACGAGTAGACTCAATTGTAGAAAATGAGTATTTCTTGTTACGTTATTTATTTGTGATTTTTGTATTCCCTTGGATTGATGAGACTGTAATTCGTAGATATTAAGTATTGTACAAAAATCTTGTAATAAACTTTTTTTTATTGTTTATATTCTGCTTTTTATTGACACACCTCCTCCAGTGACGACCTGAATTCAATTATACTTATAAATATAAAAGCGTATGTATCTCAGTTTGTAAATAAAGATAAGCCCAAAATAATATTTATTGCAATTATATAAATTGTATCGATTATAAAATAAAGAGGGAAATAAAGAGGGAGAGAAAAAAATATAAATATATTGTTACCTATATTTACGTTACTTGGGAGAATTTTATATAACTACAAAATACTTAACATGATCCCACAATCAATGTTATCTATAAATATAATATTGTTAATAATTAAAGATATATAAAAAAAAGTTTTAAGTTCTGAGTCAATTGGACAGACTCGTTTTCATTTGTTATGCTATAAGTAAAAACAAAGTAGACAAACGTTAAGTATATTAAAAATGTTGTGAACGGCTATAATCAGTACATGTGCCAGACCAGTTGTTTTATGAAACGTTTATGTATTAATGTTCTGTATATATACTGTCCCATCCTAATAGATAAAATAGCAAAGCGGTAGCAACACAGAGTTGAGTACAAAAGTCCACTGACCTCTGCGCAAGCGCAAGCTTGAGCCGGTCGTTCTCGTAGCGCAGCTGGTCGGCCGTGTCGGGCGCGGCCGGCTCGCCCCCCGCGCCGCCCGCGCCCCCCGCGCCGCCCGCGCCCAGCGCCCCGCGCCCCGCGCGCCCCACCGTCGCGTAGCCGCCCTGCATTTGCGAAATAGCAAAAAATCGAAAATAAAGTCTTCGTTTTTTTTTTCACCAAAAATCACAACAGAATCGATAAAATCTCGTATTCTTTCACAAAAGAAAAACTTATGACTAAAAACAATGTTAAAGAGTCTTTAAGTCACGTGTTCTATCACAAAAAAATTTCATTAAACAAATACAAAACCACGTTATTCGCTGAAAATTCACTATATAGAGTCAAATAAAAGGTTTTCACAAACACTATTCTTGTGTAAATGGTAATTAAGTAAGTAATTCACCAATTTCAACAAACTATTTCGTCAATAAAACTTTCGTTGTTTGATGTGTTGTTAGTTATATCAACGATAAAAATTTTATACATTTCACTAAATATAACCTACTTGGGCTTTGTGTGGATGTTAACTAGACATTTTGTGTATAGAATGATTAAATATAGCGTGTCGTGTTATCTACAGATAAGTTTAAACGATTAGATATCTTCTACGCTAATTGTCATGGTGCATTCACACATTTGTGTGTGTGATTCACCTCGACACTCAACGATACATTTGACAAAAACATTAGTATGCGAGTATCGTCGTGAACAACTTTTCAAAGCCACTAAAACCACCATACCGCCATACCACCCTACCGCCGTACCGCCATACCAACATACCGCTCTTAACGCCAATGCGCAAATTTCAAAGCGAATAGCGAGTCCACTATTTACGGTATACTATTTTATATGCGTGTTCATTATTCGCCTAAATATTCGCACGAATGTGTAAATGCACCGTCAAATGATAATTCTTCAGTTATTACTTTTTTTTTGTTTTTTTTTTTATTTATAACTATAACATTAATTGCAATTGCCTGTTGTTTTTAAAGGAATATGATAGTTTGAAAGTTTGAAATTGTATTTCTCGTAATATTTTTTTATGTAAATCAAATCAATAAAGCAAAATACATAAACTATTTTGCTTTATTGAATTGCATGTATGAGCCTGAACAAGAAGCTTTTTATTAATAGTAAGCATTAGCATTTTATTATTTATGGTTTTAATATTTCACAATAACAATTAATGTATACAATTTGTGATTAAGTATAATAAAAAATCTGTTCAAAATTTATTCATTAGTGCTATCTATATTTACAAATGTGTACTTTTTTGCTAAGACAGTTTATATTATAAATACTGTATATTTATGCATATACCTGAATAGTGGATGAGACTGAATGCGCCCGCTGATGAACCATCATTTCGTCATTATCTGTTTTTGGCTGCAACAAAGACATATAAATAAAAATTTGCAAATAAATATAAACAGTCTAGTTTTTGAGTCAATTCGTTATGAACAAAAAATATTTAGGAGAAACATATTAGATTATTTTATTATTATTATTACTTTTTATATTAGCATTTCAATATCTTTTGAATAATCAACAATCAAGTAATCTTGAAAAATAAATTATTTATTGGGAAAAGAATTTACAGTCACTTAAAACATTTTTATTATAAGGACAATAAATCAAATGAATTTTAATATTGTAAAAAAAAATCAAAACATTCAAAAAGAGGATTGGATATACTTGAGGGATGGTGCTATCCGTCCCTGAATGGAGAGAGCACTTATCGTTGATTGTGGACTATATATATAGTATATATACATACAGTACGGCATACGGATATGGTACGGCACGCGTACGGGCGCCCCCGCAGCGCGCGCGGCGCGGGCGTGCGAGCTCATTACCTGCGCGGGCGAGAGCTGCGCGGGCGGCTCGTCGGCGGCGGCGCGCGCGGCGAGCAGCGGCGAGGCGGTGGCGGAGGCGACGGGCGTGGCGGCGCCGGAGCCGTTGGCGGGCTTGCCGCACTGCGCCGCCTGGATCGCCTCCTTCACCTCTTGGAACTTCTCGATAAACTGCCAACGCAACAGACATATAACGTTACATAACGTTACTTGTCTATCATCAACGTTTACATACACAGTCTCACGTACTTTTAGTTGCCTTCAAGTGTGTTTGAAAAGTTCTAGACGAAACAAACTAAAATTAAGGCAAAGTAAAGCTTATTAACTTTATATAAAATAATTATAATACTTTTTTTTAAAGTTGCTCTTAAATTTATATAACTTATTTATTATCATTGAACTTATTAATTAGGCTAATAAGGATTAAGACAAATCTCTTCTACCCATGTCGATTGATCTATATTTTTTAAATTAAGTACATCTGTACTTATTGCTATTCTCTCTATTTTATTATAATTTTTCTAAAAACTCTAAAATTTAAAAATTATATCGTTAATCCCTATCATTGAACTTCATTCATCACATTGCTATTCGGCTTATCGCTCACCTTTCCCAACTCCGCCTCGGACGCGAAACCCAGGCCGTAGACGGTGTTGGCCCGCACGTCGCTCCACTGGCCGAACTTCTGTGACGTCTTGGTGAATGTCATGTTCGCCGTTATTGTGCTGTTGATCACCGCCTGGAAGTATCGAAGCACAAATCTTTTAACTACGACAACTGGATGATAAAGAACTATTTGTTTATAGTATTCATTGTTTAATGAATCCAAAAAAGATTCTTAATTCGGCTTTATTTTCGACGTTTAAATGTCATACTTTACGACATGGTACCCCAATGTTTATAAATTAAAACGTGTTACTTTTTATTTAAAATGTACCTATAATAATATAAACATAATGTGATGAACGTAAAGTGAAATGGCCCATAATCATCGGGATAGCAACATCAAACAGAACTATTAAATAGCGATCGAAATGTATTGGGCTTCTTAAGACTTAACCATTTTAGGTTTGACATGCCGAAGTCCAAATGCGTAGCTTAATCTGTTTGTTGCTAACCACTTGTTAAACCTTTATAATATACTAGCTGCACCCGGCAAACGCTGTTCTGCCTTACTCTTATCCTTTAGGGGTATGAAAAATAGATGTTGGCCGATTCTCATAGATAGCGGACACGCACAAAAAATTTCATCAAAATCGATCAAGCCGTTTCAGAGGAGTTTGGCAACGAAAACTGTGACACGAGAATTTTATATATATAGAAGATTTATTTATATATATAACTGAACTTTCGAAAATTGCGCGGAAATTGTATGCATGTAGTGTTAAATTGGAATTATTAGACGAGGTCAACGATCGGTGGATTAAAAATGGGCGTGGTGTGTTTGTATTTGTACGAGCGCGTGTGTGCGCGTGTGTGCGTGTGCGTGCGTGCGTGCGTGTGTGTGTGTGTGTGTGTGTGTGTGTGTGTGAACGTGTATTTATGTTAGCGAATTACATTTCATGTTGGGCCTAATATATTAAATCAAATCTAAATTCTGCAAGGTGCGTCAAAGCTGTGCACTACTTGTACTTAATATAATAATACTACAAATAGAAAAATTCATTAACGAAGAGTTGTAAATACCTAGTTTATAGGAAAATACAAAAGAAAAAATTTCAATATCTAGTCTCATTATTTCCTTTAATTTTCTTCATTATGACGCTTACACTATGCTAAGTAGCGACCCACTCATATTGACCTACTTATATCCGGGACCTTAATCGCGAAACAAACGCTATAGCCATAGATATGATACTTGATATATTGATAAAAAAACAAGCAATGCTTATTTCATCATCAAAAAAAAAAAAAACAAACGTGTAACTACATAAAAAAAAAAAATTCGACTCCACGAAATAAGTCTCGAAATACACTCGAACAAATTGTACAACAACATCGATGCCACAATCCGGAGAGTTTGCGACAATATTTTATTTGAATAAACACCGACAGCGGAAACAAAACAACGTGCTGCACTCACGAATTGTGCCAAGAGCGCTCGTCGCCCCCTCTGGTGTCAGAAAAGGACAAACATCTCCAGTGATGTATGGGGACGCGTTTTTTAATAAAGGCGCGAAATTCCTTTATGCTTCTGGCTTGAAAATGAAAAACTTCAATTCTAGTCATAGTTTTATGATAGATTATGATAGAGATTTCCTTCGCCAGAGTTTTGTACCGCTTGTATCAAGTGCGTTTAAAAAATGTATTTAAATGGTAGGGATGCAATAATGGTGAACTTTCCTCTTAAAATTATACCCGTCTATGGTTGTAAATTTATATGCTCGTACTGTTTATTTGTAAACAATAAATGGGTTGTATAACATTTAGATAGTCCTAATAAACAATATTTTGAACATAAGTAGAAGGCTTACCGCCTTTTAAAAATAAGTAAATTCACTTAAAAAACAATGAACAATAAACTAATAAATAAATACATAATATAATTAATAACATCCAGTTCCTATCTTCTTTTGATACATTGTAAATCCACACTAATCACCAATACGATGATATTTATTTATTTATTTAACTCTTCAACAAGATTGTACATAGAAGGAAACTTAGAGATAATAATAATAATGAATAAAATATGATGATGATAGTATGTGACCCAATTCGTCCTAAAATACGGCTTCCCCTGTTATTGATATCTTTATCATATGAATACTTTGATTTATTTTACGTGTATTAAAACGTGTATGTTTACAACAGAAAATCTAACCTTTAGAAATATAAGGTCGTAATAATACACATTAATAAAAAGTGGGTCGTCTTCTAGGTATGCTTTTTAAGTAAGCTGGATGTGGTAGTCGAGCACGCTTCGGCACAAATTGGGCCAGCTCGCACCGGGGAAGTACCACACCCCCACAGAAAACCGGCGTGAAATAATAGCTTGCTATTGTGTTTCGTACGGTGAGTGGGGAAGCCGGAGGCCTATTTCCTTCTCCTAGCCCTTCCCAGTCCATTCCTTCTTTCCAGTCATCAATCCTTTCCTTATCCCTTATCCCTTATAAGCGGGCAGCGCATTTTCAGAGGTCTAAGCCTCTGCGAATGTTCATGGGCGGTGGTGATCGTTTACCATCAGGCGAACCACCAGCTCAGTTGTCCGCTATGATATAAAAAAAAAGTCATCCTCGGCTAAAGAGTTGTACACAATTTTTTCATAAAAAAATTGTGTACAACTTTACTAATGTTAGTCGAAACAATTGTAGGGCCAATGCAAACGCGAAAATAAGAAAAGACTAAGATTGATGACGGACATAACCAAATTGACTGAAAAGGGATACAGGTCTTCGGATGTGGAGACATCTCAACACAAGTGTACTAGACGTGATGAATAACTCACCTTAGTCCCCTCCACGCTTATGATTCTGTAGAGATTCCTCGATGAATCATAGAAGAAGGAGACGGACACTGCCGCGGAGCTGGCCGACATCCACGATCGTTTGGTCTTCGGGTCTATGTGGAACACGTGCGCTTTGCACGTGAAGATTGGCTGCTCCCTGGAGATTGGAGATTTGTAAATTTTATAAGAATCGCAACTTCTGGTGACATTGATTATAAGTTATATGACGTAGAACTGAATGAAATAATGGCATTGTTTCAGGATGAGGAACTTGAAGTGGTCTATTGCTTATTTATCACAACTGCTTTGCTTAATTACAAGAAGAAAAATTTAGTTTCCAACTGAAATGCAATTTCGTTAAATACTTTTAATAAAGATTTCTTTTAAACTGTATTAACATGACATGAGTTTCACGCGAAAACACACATTTGTTGAAATTCTATACATGCTTTATCCTTTGTTTTAAACAATTGCAATAACACGCATTGTTGTTTGCTACCTTTTGAGGTCCAGGCACCGTTACAAAAATACATAACAACTATAGTATTGTTGCTATATTGTTGTTATGTATTTTACCCACAATCTGCTTTATAAAAAGTAAATTGTAGGTGTACTTATTTTACATGTATTTTCCCTTCAATTAAGGAATACCTAGTGGAAATGGCTACCTAGCGATAAGGCCGCCTTCTGCTCATTCTTTAAACGTATCGTTTGCTTTCATGCTTTTATTTTAAACGGCAATAAAGAATTTCATCTCATTTTACAAGTTTCGATGTTAGCCGCGAATAATTCGTAAATTTAATTCTAATCCAAACAAAATTATTCATAAATTATTAAGGATTCAATGGATCTAACCGCAGCAGCGGATAATTCATGAAATAGCAAGTTTTTGAGGTACACTCAGACATACAGACATTAAAATTAAACTTAAAACTTTATCGCCCACAATACAGATCACGCGTTATGTAGATGAATGCAAATGTGCAAAAATATGTCCTCAGTAATACCAAATTGGCATGAAATATGACCTCGTACAAAGTCGGTGATCATTTGTCATCTTTTCGGTTGCTATGGAAACCAGACAAGACGTTTGAATGACCATATTAACTGATGGTGCTAGCTAAATCGGATCACACCTGAACAGAAGATGCTAGCTTATATGAATACATACTTATATGAATCTGACAATACTTGCATGATGGTGTTACGGAAATCCGGCAGGAAATTAAACATGGCTTAGATATTATAGCCTCATGAACTTTGCTGCTCGCAGTTTGATTATTTCATACAAAAAAAAAAAATTAAAATGAACAATTATTTATTATTAAAAAACACACCTAATGAGTCAGGTTCAGACATCATATATTATCTATTCCAGAAACTTTTTCATCACTGCTTCAACCATGAATTTCACGCGTTTTTGCGTGTTTAATTACGCGCGTAAACTTCTTTTTTAAGAGACCTTTATCCAACCGCCTTCAGCTCTAATAGGTGTAATAATTGAATAAAAATATGACAAAATATATAATCTACATCCAACCTATATGTTGAACCAGTTTCACTTAGTGGTAGACAAGAACTCTTATTCTTATTAAAACATTTATGCAGAGTCAGTTATAGACAGAAATACAGACATAATGATTAAAAATATTAAAAAATACATGAATACTAGCAGTCCATCCCAACTTCACCTGCAGTATATATTTTTTAATATCGGTGAACAATTTATGCGATTCTAACAAACAATCAATCACAGTTACAAATCAATCCATTTGTTCCTGCGATAACCTCATTCAAACAAACAAATTCTTTCGTTTCATATAATTGAAATAGAGTTATAGATTTGATCGATTGCATGCAACTGTTAATATATATTTTTTTCAAGACTCCACTACTGTAGTTCCTCAAATTCAAATAAAATATCTTAGATAAATCCTATTCAGTTGAGTCGAGAGCAGTTCATGTTGATAAATCTGTCATAGTTAGATATTACGAAACAAATATGAGGCACGTACTAGATAAGTCTTTGCCATGATACAAAGACAGAATCAAGTGTTTTATCTAACACTGCATTTAACCATCTTTTTAATAATATTACAGCCAATAGATAAGTTAGGATTATTGTAACATGTGTGAATGACAATATATTTACGGTGATGTTTTTTTCTATAAAACATGGGTTATATGAATTAAATATTTAAGACTTTTTGTATAATACTGGTTAGGTACTAAGCCTACTATGTTTTTACTGTGTGAGTGTCGAGATTTTAGCACTAAGGCCTATACTGAAGTTAAGAACAATATTCAATTTTGTGAATATGATAATAGAATAAGGAGTCATAAATAAATAAATGTATTTAAGTTTTGTTAACTCTTTCTCTCCAAAAAAATGTATTCAACCTTTCAACATTAAAAACATATATTATGTAGTGTTCATGTGGCTCAAATTAGTGTCCTGGATACAATATCTTATATTTAATGATTTCCCAAACTTTCAACAGAGAATGTTAAAACATCTATACATACTTGCTTCTTATAATACTTACACCTTCAATGAGTTTCTTAATCCATATGTCATAAAAAGTATATCCATACCAAATACAAATATTTATGACCTGAATTATTTATACCTAAATTTACTACTGTATACCAGTACAGTTCAAATACATATATTTTTACTGAGGGCAAGAGAACCCTCTTCGAAAATTTATATACAATTGTAATGTTTTCCTAAGACATTTTTTACTTTATCATCAATATAAACAAACAAAATAGTTTTAACAACTCAATTAGACAACATATACGCGATACTTAATAATTGTTCCATTTGCATTTTACTCTCAGTCTCTGTGCTTATAACTTCTAAGTATACCAGACAATTATAAATAGCCGAGAGAGCTCGCACCCTCGTCCTTATTACCGAGGTAAGAGCGCTCAATCGGACACAATCAATGCAAAAGTGCAATCATTCGTATGAATTGCGGGTTGCGAAAGTTATTTTTGCAAAAATTATAAGTTATGTGTTAATAACATAAATCAAAATAGCGTGCTGGGTTGAAGTTGAAAAACTTCATGATTTTTTGGTAAATGGGGCCTAAAATATCCCTTTGCATGGGTAAATTGCATCCCCTCCCTAAAAATATCTAGGATCAGGGAAATACAATTTTCCCGATTTTCTCAATAATTTCACGGTGTACATTATTCTAGAACTATTGGTAGTGAAATTAACATTAAACTTACCCCATGGTTTCTTTTCCAGCTGTCATTTAAACTCACTAATTTAGAAATAAATCTACTTCATAATTTCCAATTTTTCTAACACAGCACAGCTGTCATACAGCGGTTGCGACATAAACTAAAGATGACAGTCGTGTTACCATGATAAAGAATTTAGAGATAGCAAATTACAATATCAGTAAAATAATGTTGATTCTCAAATATGTATTTCTTATTTTTTTAAATAACGTATACCTAAATAATTATTGATTAATAAAATTAGAACATTATCAATATGATTGAAAAATATGTACCCCTTCTATATGTACACTGACATCTCGATTGCAATAGTAAAACTAATATTCTTTATTAATACTGCTAGTTCACGGTAGATGGCTCTAAATTAAATGATTCTAAGAATCAATCATTTAAAAAGTAAAGTAATACATTGTCACTTTGTCATGATAAGTTTTTAATTCTACAGTATTCTAATTGCTATGCCAAAAAACACGTGGAGTATATATACCTACATACTTTTACAACAATAATTTCACTTTGCACGCATGGATGATTGTAGAAATACGTAAGCAGTTGTTTATTTATAAACCTATCGTAATAGAGTAATCATGAACTTTTCCTTTGCATCAATATGCATGCGATGACCGCATGGAGACGTCGATGCTCGTTGCATGTATACAATGCAGCAAAACACACTATTGATAAAACCTTCGTCAAGAAAACAAAGATAAGCTAAGATAAAATATATTATGGGCAATCTATGCATCTGCATTTACATGTCTATAAATAAATGAACCGGATTCATCTACTATATGCTGCATAAAAAGTAGGCACCTTTAATACGCTTGTATTATCTTCAGCTGTATGTTTGTATCTTCGTATATAGCCGATTTTAGTTTTAGATTCGATTCTGACGATATTTATACGGACAGTTTCAATCTTTGATTTTGTGATAGGGAAGCGCTTGACTACCTGCTGGTAAGCGTAGATGTAGTCTAAGATGGAGCGCGCTTCCCTAGAAGGTACCTGTTCACTCTACTTTTGAAGACCCCCACATTACACCCGTCAGGGAACACAGACTATATATATATATATATATATTTTATTTTATTAGCTAAATTCCCCTATTATTAGGATTATTTTCTTGTGATTGATTTACGCGAGTATTATATATTTATAAATTAAAGATACGCTAAAAAGTCTTTAATTTCTAAATCATAATCAAACTCTAGTCGACACATTATCTATTATTTTAATTTATAATAATAAATTTGCAGTCCAAAGCGACTTGGGTAATATAAAATACTACCTGCGCCCCGCGGTTTCACCCGCGTAAGGAATATCGGATAGGATAGGATGTGCAAACCATAGACAAGTATGATTAAGGCAGCTCCTATCCATTACTTGCTACGCCCCATGTTATCACTCAAGTTGTAAAAGATATTGAATGGCCTATAATCTTCAATTTATTCCCTTAAACGGATTTTCGAACACTGGAATAAATTATGAAATGGACCCAGTTCCTGAGATAAGCGCGTTCAAACAAATAAACTCTTCAAATTGATATTGTTAGTAGAGATGCAGATTATATATATATCTCTTCTGTATATAAAAATTGCAACTATTCAAATCGTTCACCTTTATTAGTTTTTTTTTCAGACAGATTTGTAGAAAATTCTCCATTTAATATCAATATGGTTATAGGTACTTATCATTATAATGTACCTAATCCTTACCTTACTTAAAAAAGGAGTAGTCAACAAAAAAATCGGAATAATTTGTATCCGTTTATTAAAGTTCTTGTTCTATAATTGCTGCAATATGTTTAAATAGGTGGGTAGATCATTGGTGGTGAAAGTTAACCATTCGAACCAAACACCCAACAGCCAATCTTTCTGTGCTTAAGGCGAATGCGGAATGCCCTTTCATAATGACTGAATGCCTTGTAGTAATCAATGTGAAAGCAATGCGCATGCGCATGTATAAAGTACTCAATAAGTAAAGTTAATAAAATCGTAAATATTCAGCTAATGTTTGTAGTGGTGCGTTGATAACTGCAAACTATGTGAAGGAATTTTTCTGTAATTCTGTATTTCATTTCCATGTTAAATATATTGAAATAAGTTGATTAACTTAGAAATATATATTTGCAACAGTTAAATATTCAAAATTTTCTTAATTAAATATATCTCTATTATATTATATTATATATAATTATAAAGCATTTCAATGCCATAAAACTAAAAATTAAAAATTTCTCATATCTCTATACTAATATTATAAAGCTGAAGAGTTTTGTTTGTTTGTTTGAACGCACTAATCTCAGGAACTCATGGTCCGATTTGAAAAATTATTTCACTGGTACATAACCCATTTATTGAGGAAGGCTATAGGCTATAATATGTACCACGTGTGAGCCGGGGCGGACCGCTAGTAAATTATAAACTTGAAAGTTCCTACACATTACTAAAATTAAAAACAAACAAAAATAATAAAAAAATGTATCAAACGTCGCCTTAAAATACTAATAAAATAGCATTACAACAAAGAAAAAGATCGTTGAACCGTTATGTAACCGGAATGTTATAAATAACGGTTATGTAATATACAATCTCAAATCGATTCTATGTTTCATTTATTCGTCAATAATCAGCCCAATTATAGATACGAGGTAATAAGCTGATTTCAAAAAAAAAGTAACAATGTAGCTGGCTTACGGAATTATTTCATATAATAATGTCAAAAAAATAAATGTTTTTCATGTTTTTCGACAATTTTGGGTCATTTGATATGCTCAGAAAATATTATATATATTATAACAGTACCAAGAGAGTACAATACTTAGGTATAAGTTACCTAAGGTATTGCAAAAATACTACTTACTTGATTTATTTATTTAAAAAAATGTGACTTTAACTAAGAAATTTTAATCTCAAAAAAAAAGCGTCTAAAGAAAAAATTGGCAGTGGCGCCATTTTTTGAGATAAGAACAAAAAAGCTATATCCTATTATGAATGTATTTTCTTTGACTTTAAAATTATGACTATTTAAATATGTAAATATAGACGTGCGTCAGATATTAATGTATGAACATTAGTATGCTCACCCCGAATCGCGAAGTCTCAGGAAAAAATTGAGGGCCATTGCAAGGAAAACGTCTGTAATAAACAGGAAGCTACGCACCAACTTTTATAGATTTCTAATATTATCGATTGGCCAAGCAGGAATTTCCTACTGAGGTACTATATACAAAAATGTTAATGTGGTCCTTCCTATAAATAAACAAAAATTGTGGCCAGCGTTATTATAAAATGTAATAGGTTTTGGTTTGTAAAATAAACAATTACTGTCTATTTATAAAAAAAATTATCATTTTATTAAATGTGAATTTTGTTGCAATATACGAAATCCGCTTGAAAATCCTCTTTTAAATGGATTTAAATGTCAACAGTAAGGGCAAAGTCGTTTAAAGATACTTTTATTCGATTTGTTTACTATAATTGTTATCTGATAATTGTTATTTGTGTACAAATAAGTAAAAGAAAAACTTTTATTATATTAACTTTATACTTATCTAAACGTAATTTTATTCCATGATAATTGAGTTTTTTTTTTTCTTATTTTCATATTGCTTTTTAGATACATAGTTTTTGACGTGAAAAATAAAGACATAAATTCTAGTAATAATGTTAATATAGTATTATATTGTATGTTACCACAGCTGCTTACGACAACGATGAAAGTACCTACCTTATACCTATTTACTTACAAAATAAAACCTTCAAAAGTTGCAAAAATGAAATTTATAAAAATTTACATTTTATTTATATAGCATTTTCTTTAACATTCATAATACACAATCATGTAAATCGGACATCATTAAATATTTTTTGCTTTATTTTTCCCCTTAAGAGTACGGTAAGTAAAAAATACGCTTAACATTACGTACGCCAACTGCAAAATCAATTAAATCTTAAACATCCATTAAAGTGTACTTAAAAACTTCAAGAACAAAGTGAAATAAAATGAATAAATTGCCGAAAATTTTAAATGCAACATGCGTTAAACGACACTTCCTCCGTTTTGACCTCCACGCGTCCGTGACACGGCCGTGACCGCTCTGCCGCAGATATCTTAATATCGTGTACATAATCGATAATGGATAATAATGTATAGGTTGCATCTAAACTATTTATCAACAGCATTCAAAATATTTATTATTTAATTAATTCAATTCAGTAAGTCAATCACGTTTTCTTCTTGTTGTTTTTTCACTAGAAAGTGTATTCCGAACTAGTTTGCGGAAATTGACGATTCAAAAGTGCTTCTTGTTGTGATGTGTAGCCTTTGTTTTATAAACTTGAGGTTTATGCCTAGAATTAATATATAATAATATATTAAAAATAGTTAGGTTATTTTTTTTGAGATTTGTTAAACAAACTTATAATTATCAATTAAGTAAATATAAAAATATAACCCCAGTAATTATTTCTTGTGGCAATATATTATAAAAACCAAATCATATTTATATTTTACTAGTAAATTCGAGCGATAGAATATAAAACAAGAAGTTATTTCATATTAATATAACACATTTGCTTATTATCTTATAGCGATCTGTAAATATTGTGTATATCAAAAACAAGCTTAATTAATGTCATATGATAAAACACAATCTTTTCAGATATTAAAAGTTAACACACGATAATAAATAATGACTGCAAGTTGTTATTTCCTCTGCACTTCCGTATGGCCTTATCCGAACCATGAATTAACCTTGACTTGTTAATAAAAGCTATTGGACCCTAAAGATCATAAATCTATCAATCTATGTATTATTTACCTAATGCTACTTAACTTGACGCCATTTGCATCCAATCTTGGAATGACACGCCTTCGCGCCAAAAAAATACAATGTTCCTTTTTCAAACTGCTTAAATTTTAAAAAGCAATTCGATGAATATTAATAAATTGAAAGTTAGAGGTTTATTCACCTTACGTCACACCTATTTGCTTTGTTAATCTATAACAGCTTATTTGGTACAAACAAACACACAAGAAATCTTTCCACCTTACACATGATATTAAATTTAGATGAAAATTTAATGCTTACTACATGCCAGTTGTATCAAATTTCTAACTTCATTTGCATGAATCTTGAATACGACACACAAAAGTGAGAGTTAAACGGCAAGCACGTGTTTCATTTAAGAAATATGTTTATCTCCAAAAATCTCTTCGAAGCGACGTGTGTAAAAAGAAGGCACAGCATACTGAATCAGTAGATAATCTGACATGCTCTGACCGACTTAAAAATACTTCCTCGTCACTTGAAAACACTATAGTGCTAGTTTTAGTATAAAATATTAAGAATAACAATAAAGCAGAACTGTTGAAACAGTTTGTTTCAGTAATCTGGTTAATTAAAAAAGCAAAGAAAATTTCAATTTTGTTTACTAATGAGGAGTTACATTTTGAACGAGCAACGTGAAAAATTAAAAAAGACATAAACAAACACGTTAAATTACACAATATGATGGATTGATCATTATTACATACCGTGGTAAAAGAAAAGCAAGAAAAAAGATGTCACCAACCAACCCAGCGGGGAGGGAGATAATATGAGAACAATTTCCTATAAAACAGAAAAAGATTAAAACTATACGGTTGCAAAATTCCAGGTCAATTTGAGAACCTCCTTCTTTTTTGGCGAGGTTAAACCATTAAGAATATTATAAGTATAACAATGATAACCTACGATGTAGTTAAAAGTCAAATTGTATAATATGAGGAGAAAATATCCGATTTAAGAATGCTCGTGTAAAAAAGTTTTCGAAAATGTAATACGTACCAAGAAGAACGCTTTTTTACTATTAATGGTTACTCTTTACAGGAAATATTATAATTATAAAATTTACATCAGACCATCACATAAATGATCTAAAAGATTACATAGAATGAATAAATCTCGTATAAATTGAGATAATTATTCAAATAACGTTCGTAAAAACTGGTCGTGTAATCAGCGAGACAAAAACTAATAAAATACAGGAGTTTCCATTCATTCGAAAATTTACAAAAAACAATACTTTTCAAGGCAATCTTATATTATAATAATGTAGTAATCATCAGTAGGTAATACAGCTTCCTTAATAAAAAGGTTGTTTACAAATAAGAACACTTCTCCATTAGCCGTTGTATTTCGACCCTTTTAGTATTTATTGGATGAGTGATTTAATCTGTTTTTAACATTTTTTGTAAATAATCAAATAATAAAAACATAAGTTTGATTTTTACCGTGTTATCTATTTTGAATGGATTTTAAGCGTTAATATAAATATAATACAATTAACAAAGTGTAAACAAGGAACAGAATTACAAATATTAGTGTTGTTGCTTGTAAAGTGAAGCTTATGTAAGCGTAACTATACCCTTTTATTATGATATTTTATATAAAGATCGATCAACTTTTTTTGCAAATTCATACGGCCATATCAATTTTCTCTGTATGTAAATCGAAGCAGTGCAGGTTAACTGGCTTTTAAAACAGTTTTAAGAGTCTAAATCAGCTCATTAGTTGCAATATCAGGCCTACGAAATCCACACGTTTGCTAAAAAAAGAAGCATTTGAATTGTGGCAAAACTCATTCAAACTGCTCTATTGTAATTAAGTGCATTCACTTCGTGAGGAAAATAACACATGAAATTTTACGTAACTCCAAAAATGTTGATTAAATAATTTGACACGGCTCAGTAAATACAAAACCAGAAACGATACGTGTCGTTAGTTTATCGAATAGCAGTAATTAATTAAAATAATACAATTTGTATGGCATAACAGAGTTGTATGACCTATGAAAAACCGATTTTTTATACGCGATTATTTATTTTTTCTAACCAAAACAACAATTCGCAAGTTATTTAAAATTTCGGTTTTATTTGCCTACTGATATATTTTAGATCGGTAGCATCACTGTGTCTTTTAAACGAACGTCGATAAGCATGCTTTTTTTGTAAATTACGTATTAATTACTGTGCCTATGACGTCATACAAAAGTTATTGAGACATATTTCAGTTGAAGCTAAACTTGCTTCATAGAAAGTGCTCAAACAAACTTCTAAAATGTCGTCTTTCTTAAACTAAAAATAAACCGTTTTATCTAGGCTACAGTCACGCGAAAATACACAGCTATTATTATTTTGTATAATTCGCCTACTTTCAATGCAGTTCCCACAGTGTTCATGGATTTATTCAGAAGAAAGAAATTGTTTTGAATATAGATGTAAAGAATCATAATTTACTAAGAATTGGATGTAAATAAAGAATATAATAGATACCTAAATCCAAACGTTGTAACTATTTACTAATCTGTGCCAATACTAATCACTACATAGTATAAAACAAAGTCGCTGTCCGCCGTCTATGTGTATTTATTACGCTACATATTTCGATGGGATTATTTTTAATTGATAGAGAGATTCAAGAGGATGGTTCATATAATAGAAAAAGGGGGAAAGAGGTTTTATTCCGAATTTAACGCGTGCGAATCCGCGAGCAAAACTTAATAATTTTGTACTTTTATGTAATTTTGTACAGGTAAGTATATAGTAAATATTACAGAATAATAAAACATATAATTTGATCGTTCTAAATGATATTAATTTATTCATTCATTCATTTGTCTTTTATCTGCTCAATGTGCCTCGCGATTTAAAACTTTCATATAATCTGTATTATTTATTTGAAATTGTTAACGGCTAGTTGCTAGCATTTGCTGCTTTTGTTTATTGGATTTACTTAAATTATTCTATTTCACGAACAAGACATATACGAGTATCTCTTTAATATTTATCAATACTTCGTCTTTTTGCGTGCAAACATATTATATTTAGAAAGCTATTTTAGCTACTGTGTTAATTTATCATGTATTCTATAATAATAAATAATAATATTTTAAAAGAAAGTTAATATTATACTAATTCGTTGATCAAGTAATATTTTATGCAGGTGAATATTTGCGTCTGCAATAACGTTGCACTCTTTAAAAGGGCAAGGGATAAAGAGAGGACGATGACTTTAAATTGGAAAGGAATTTAGAAAGTATTGACATGAAGGAAAGAAATGGGAAGGATACGGAAAAAGACCGAAGGACGAGAAATTTTGAAAGGATAGAAAAAAATTGATCACGAGGCGAGATTCGAACCCGCATTTTTTGCCTAACCGTAGCAAATTTTTTCTATTCTTTCAAAATTTCTCATTTTAAAGCATTTCAATGATATAAAACTAAAAATTAGACGGAAGGACCTCGGGCTCCTCCACTCACCGAACAAAATACAGAAGCATGCTCCTTTTTCACGGTCTGTGGAGGTGTGGTACGTACCTTGCCCGGTGCGATCTGAACCAATTCGTCTCGAAGCGTGTCGACTTCCATATTAAATATATGTCGTACTAGCTGCGCCCCGCGGTTTCACCCGCGTAAGTCGGTATCCCGTAGGAATATCAGCCTTTATGTTATTCCAGTTGTCCAGCTATCTACGTAACAAATTTCATTGCAATCGGTTCTGTAGTTTTTGCGTGAAAGAGCAACAAACAGACACACATCCTTACAAACTGTCGCAATTATAATATTAGTAGAATTGAGCTGATCGAGGTCCAAGGGGTTAATTAAACTCAAACTCAATCTCAAACATTTATTTATTCATTCAGACCTTTCATAGAAGCGCCTTTGAATCGTCATACCACAGGAAGCGTTTAACAGTTATCTTCTTTTTCTTAATTTATTTCTTTTTGTTTATGACTTTACCCAATACAGGATCTTCGTCAAGTCCAGTGTTATTTACAGTTATCTATGTGACAATTGTATCGACTACATACCTCTACCTTCTAAGTACCAACTCGTATCCAAAAAATCGAGTGGTAATTCGTGACAGACCCTGAAGTACACTTAATGACCTGCAGTTAATCAAACAGTATCATGTCAAGGTCCCCTAGCTCACGAATATATTAGCAAATAAAAATCTATAACGAAGCCCATAAATTCACTTTGATAACAGTTGTCAGTTGTTATCAGCAATTATGCCACTGATAAATATGACTAATTGCGTTTTGGTTTCTATATAAAAAACGATCGGGCATAAAACAGGATTTCTATCTTAGGAACCATGTAATGTATGTTTCCAACATTCATAATCATTCAAATGGTCTTCTTACAAGTAAAAGTTTGAATCTTCAAAATACATCATATTTACCGGTACGGGCAATATAATTCAGAGACAATCAAATCATCGGCGACTATTAAACATTTTTAGTTACTATTTTGATTCATATTTATGCATTATTTACACGGTTGAAGCATCAAAAAACTATTGAAGTTAACAAACACTATGCAATACCTTTGATTCGTTAGTAATTTATAAAGTTTAATTTATAAGCATTGAAAATCGCAACATTGTGTATCTGCCACGCTTTCACTAAAGCAAGACTGAATTGTTCGATGTAAGAATTAAAAGTATGATACTTTAACTTTTCAAGACATACATATACAAACTATATTATTTATAGTTTATTTGATGAAAAAACAAGTAATAGATAGTATATAACCATGCTCTATATGCAAAATTATTTGAATTAATTTTAAATACAATTTAGTAATCAGATAGTGGCATAAAAGAAGTAAAGATTAATTACAAATAATTTTAAACGCATAAATATTCATTCCGATGATTGTTAAATTAATTATTTCTGTAATATAATTGCTGGATAATCTTACAAAACATCTTTGTTCGTAATATAGACCATAATTGGTGAAAAAAAAAAATTATTTCTAAAAAGTGAGCGCGGCGATAAAAAAGCAGTGTTTATGAATGGGTATCTATTTCTGAATTGAAGGTATGCTATAATATTCTAAATACAATATTTATTCAATAAATATATAATAGAAAATAGCAGTCGTAAAAGTTACTCGATATTCATAATTATAAATTTATTGACTCATAATAAATTATAAATTAATATTATGTTTAACGTGTGTTCCAATATTTATATCGCATAATTTGTATATAAAATTAGCGTAATTGTACACTTCATACCTAACAGGTTGTAAAATATTAATCAATAATAAGAATGATGTATACGCCTTCTAAAATATACTATTTAATATACCTATAATGAAACCTTTACGTGATGTAGTTATTATTGAATTACAATAAAAATGTACTTAACTATTTTTTTTTTTGCATAGTAAAAATTGTTTTGTTTTTTTTTTATTTATATTGTTTCTTTCAGTAAATACTGCCGTAAATAATCTGAAATGAATATTGCAAACACATTAATGTCCCAATTAACCTTACAAATATATTTTCAATTTGCTTACTATATAAATAATGGAACTCTTTTAATGCACAGGAAATTTTATGTTTTATCAATGAAAAGTGCAACATGACTTATGACCACTCCTCAATTAAATCTGTCAAGAAATTTTGTCATCGAGATCAGTCAAGGCGAACGTGGGTCGAAAGAGCCAGCTTTCCAATAGCAAGGTCAATAAAAAAACAACTCTCAAAAAACTTATTTATTTTACAATAGTTGAGAGGAGGCTGCACGCAAGAAGCACCAGAAATCAAATTGTGCTAAAGCCAATTTACATAAAAAAAACCCTCCTCAAAAAAAGATAATAAATAAAAAAGCGTAAATAGCAGAAAGTATAACGTCCGTTACGTTCACTCGCAATTCGTATCGAATGTTACAACTTTCCCTTACCATTACATAACTACATATAAAATCACAACAAAACTTATAACATTACAAAAAATATTAAATGAAAGTATCATGATGGCGCGACTGACTTAAATAATGACTTATTTTAATGGACGGTTGTTCAATGCGCTTTGTGGCCACCAATAAACCGAATTCAGACGGCACAACATTTTATCTTTACAACGTATTATGTAAATACGCATTCATTACTCGCAATAGTTTACGAAATGCTGCGCCGGTCTATTTCCCTGCATCTTACATTCCCAATAGAGCCTACCATCTCTTGGATGTCGACTTTGTTTATTTGGTTTTGTGCTCACAACTCTGACATACATGGATGAAAAACTCGTCCACAGCGCGCGTCCTATCCGCAATAAATACGCGGTAATAAATACTAATAAATTAAAAATTATAATTAATCTTAAATATACATGAGCTTCGATCACAATCGTCGAACAACGACGTAGGTAACTCTTCACAAATACATTTATATTATACTTAAAACTAACACGCGAATGAGAATAACTTCCTGTTGAGCCTAGTGGGCAAAACGTGAAAGGTAGTTATCCATCGTGATTAGAAAGGTGTCACGGTTGGCGGGCGCTTTCTAGCGCGAGTATAACGCGAGATCCGAGATTCTACGTTGGCGAGTGGCGGCGTGGAATCCTCTCGTACCGTCTGGAACTACTGGAGTGCGCGGCTCAAAGCGTGGAGTACAGGATAGCCTCCTACCACCACATTCCGTTCCCGACAGCGAGCACCCTGATAATCTTCGAGCTAACCACCCTTCAGCGCTGCTCGCACTGCCAGTGCTAGCCTGAGACGCACGTCTCGAACCACAGAACAAAGATACTCCTGAATCAGAACTGTGGCTACATGTTGATTGCCGGCGAGGCACCCAAGTTTGAATTTCTGGGGAACGCGGCGTGAAAAATCCGCTAGAATTCCTTCTATAAAACGGTGCAGCGTATCTATATTCAAATTCAGGTTCCGAGCCGCTGCAGCAAGAAGAATATTCACATTCATGACGCCGGGGCGCCGGGCGACGCACCGGGGTTTTTCTCTTCGGTTCCCGCGGAACTCCATTCAATTCATAAACTTTCATACCGTCTTCTTCCGAGCTCTGAAGTTTAAGAGCACCTCTAGCCGCTTCAGACTCGGTGAACTCCACCAAAGCACACACACAATTCACGAGACTGGGATTCTTGTTCAGGAACTGTCGAACATCAGCTGGCACTGGGTTTCCGGGACGCAAGACTCTAACTAATGCAATTTCACCACAACTTGCAAATAACCTTGACACGTTTTCGACTGTGGGACGATCTATGGGCATTCTGACAGCTACTACAGTCCTAGACGGAGTAGTTTCATCATATGCCGGCAGAGGATCAATCCGGCGTAATTTCGTTCCGGCTTCATTTATTTCCAATTTTGTTGACTTCTTTAATGCTTCAGCAACCACTCGCCAATCCTTTGTTAGATGTTTGACGCGTTTGAAGCTCGATATCAACTTTAGGGATACGTATCCTTCCTTGTTCCGCCGCACATGCTTTAACAAGAAAGCATCCTTAGTAATATTGGCATCCGAAAAATAAAATTCCACTTGGGAGGCAATACGGTTAGCTAGTTCTTCATCGGGTGGTGTGTAAGGGGGTTCCTGTGTGTCGGGAGCAACTTCACAGCCAGAATCTTTGCCGCCGCCGGAGCCGGCTTCTGAAGCGGAGTCTGAAAGATCAGCATTTTCATCAGTGGATGGACGGCGGTCGGTAGCGATGCCTTCGTCGGGCTCAGGCACGCCCTGGCTAGGAGGTGTTCCCTCCATCTCTGTAGCGCGTGGAAGTACCACTATTGCATTAGAGGAGCGTGTGACTCACTCGATAGCGCGTATCGGACTGCGGGCGCGCGGCGCGGTGTCGCCTCTTTTATAATATCGGAGGGATGTACGGTAAAAGGCGCACGGAAACCAGAAGTGAGATGACATTGCAGACTACGCGACGCGTGCATTAATTACTTAACATGTGTTGGCGATTTGGATCGCGTTCGATGCCGCCAGAGTTTGTTTTGTTGAATAACCGAGGTCTCACGCACCTGAGATTCTAATATTTATAAACATAAACACGCGAATTGAGATCATTAGCCGAATATGTGCACGAATATCGTGCAATTGCGAAGAGATATTTAATGAGAACTTGATTCTAAACGTGTTATCGTTAACCAAAAACGTAACTCATCAAGATGTTTAAATAGTATCGGTAATTTTCTATTGCAATACTAAAAAATGTACAGTTTTATAATACGGTTATTTATCCTTAAATTGTTTCACGTTTTGTCATTTAATCAATTTGCATTAATTATTGCCCGGTAACCATTTCGTCACATCCGATGTATTTTTATATTTTTTCACAATCCTCCGCTCTCTGTTGACAACTTTTTAATTTTTTAAAACATTTGTCTTTATGTGCGTATGATACTGATTTTCAGGATAATTATATAGTACAGCTAGTTACATCAGTAATTTATGCTATAATGAAACCCCAAACGTTTAGAACAGCGAGATATGGTGGAATTTTAAATAGACTATAGAGTAATAGACAGCTCAGTTCACGAGCTATGAGATCATAGCAAAAATATCCAGGTGTATTGTTCACTTTATTGCCAATTTTTTGGACGATTGAAGATTTTTTGTACCTTTTCAAAACCTGATTACAAGTATTGATTTATTCGACGCGTCGTTGTAAACTTTAATCTCTAAATGAGTATAAATCAACCACGGGAAATCACTTTAAAACGATTTACTTAGTATCTGGACTTGTCTTTAAAACGCTATCGATATATGTAAAAGTAAAGTAGTCATTTATTTATTCTTTATTGCACACTTACAAAACTATAAAACAGAGATAAAATTAACAACAGCAACTTTAAACTAGTATACAAACGTTGGGTAAAGGACAAAATATATTACAGCGTACTCAGTCCCTAAAAGAACTTTTGAATCATCGTCATATTAATATTTATAACCATTTGCATTGCATTCTCTGGACCGGAAAACAGTTACTTTACAAAGAATAGCCGGCAAGAACTGCAGTTCCTTTTTTTGAAATCATCCTAATATTACTTTATATTCGGCTATTAATTTAATTCGGCATATTATTATAACAATAATGATGCCAAATAACTGTCCTGTGCTTTTTACTGGCAAATTTTCCATGGATTTTTATATTTCATATTATATTCATTAAAGCCATAGCAAGCTCTTCGAATTAACGCAAGGTAGATTTTAAATTTAGCAATAATAAACTGTTTAATACTATGAGAAATTCTATTGCAAAAAGCTATATCTTGTTCCATGAATGATTTTTTACTATGAGCAATAAGTAGCTACTTCGTTCATTTCAGTCCATTTATGTTTTAAAGGTACTTTAAAGTAAGATTCAATAAGTATTACAAAATATAAACACTCTGCATATAGCAAGTAGGACTATTAAATAGCAAATATGTGTGGAATAAGTGTATACGTTTTATGTAAATTCTTATTTCTTATCAAATGTACGATTTATTTAAAGAATTACACAATATTCTAAGTAAACACTGATAAAACCATGCATTCGAAATTATTTAGCATTATTACTTCTACATAATTTTTTATTTGTTCAATGAAACAAACATTTTTAATAATTAATGTATACATTAAATATACCTTATTGTTTATAGCTGTAATCAATTATTATACAGATCGTGAAGTTGATTTATTGATTGACATTGGTGTCAATCGTAATTGACATCTCAGTTAAATTTTAATTTTTACGATTACGGTCGCTAATTAGACTAATAACCTGCAAGCCTTATGATATAAAGAAAAATGAAGTAATTATTATGACCTTTTTTGTATAAAAGATTTGGTTTTTTATTTGTTTTCTATCAATACATAATAATACAAGCTCGTCTTGTATGAATCTTATTTACAATGAAAATATGTAATTAATATGACATAATTATTAGACATTTATCAGTATAAATAAATATACCTACAGATGGCGTCAGTACGCCATCTGTGGGTATAAAAATCTTCATAAAACCACATTTTTTTTTCATGTACATATTATTCAAGCATTAAAAAAAACTAGGACAATAGTTAGACCTAAATTGCCTTCTCTAATTGTCTTATAGTCATGTCTAGGCTGCTTTCAACTGGGTTAAATTTTTCAACCTTATAGTAGAGAAGCCATACGCAAGTATCGACGTCATTTGAGTGGAATTTATAATTGTTTTTATTTAAAATATGCGTGGAAACGCACGTGGGGTGGGATTATGTTCTTTTATCGTATTGGACACGCAGAATGGTCGCCTGATTTCAAGTAAATTATAATATATATTGTTAAAGTAATAATAGAAAAAGCAGCCCTATAAAATCTACACTAGAGTTGTTCTTATATAAAATTATCATAGTAAATACGTGAATACGCAGTCCAGCTTCGCCTGTCCTACATATACAGCCTATAATTATATCTCAGGGATTACGTACAAATCCAACGGTGAGAAAATTAGAATCGCTCCAGTTGTTTCTGAGAGAAACGCGTTCAAACAAACTCTTCAGCTTTATATTATTCGTACGACCATTTTTCCGTGTCTGATATAAGCTGATATTGTCCGAGATCGAATCAAGAATAATAATTACCCAGAAAATCGTGCCCATTTTTTGGCCAAACGGACCTCCTTTAGCAAGCACAGACTAAGATCTACTTTTTTATTTTATTTTACAATACTAGAGGCACAGATAATATAACACTATTACTAGTGTAGAGGCTTGTAATATTATAATATTATTACACATCATTGTATCATAGTCCAATCGAAAGCACACTATCTATGAAATATATACTTATGAAGTATTACATACCAAGTGAGGTAATGCTTTCACCATCGTATTCAATATACGGCCCGAGAAAATCGATCAATGAAACATTCACAGTATTCAGTTACTCGGATCCGGTGTACAGTATCCTGAGCTAGAATGCGAAGCCTCGCCGAATGGGAGGGATTATGCGACCACTCACCCCACGTTGCGCAACCGTAGTAATACAGTTTCATCGGATTATGTACTGGATACTTTAATACGAGTGTTTTATATAATTATATGATTTGGTAACTGACCCCTCTTGACCTGCTAGGATGCGAACAACCAACGTATTATTTTAATCTCCATTGGGACATAATCCTTTGCTACAAAATGGTCACCGATGTCCCTAGAGAAGAGGAGAAGTAACACTCCAAATTCTTATTTCCTAAGAAATACTAAATGAATCACGTCAATCAGTTGAAAACTCATGGGGTTGTCGAATCAAAAACAAAAATTACATCTAGTCGAAGTGATTCTTTCGTTTTTTGGTCGTTGGTTTAAAAAATCACAATAGACAGAACATAGGACAAGTGATTAAACAATCAGAATCAGATATGAAATGCATCTACATCTTATAAATAATTAATTGTGGAGTTTTATATGTTTATCTGAATCGAAAAATATACAATGATAAAAGTTATGACAAAGTAAACGCTGAAACGCACCGAACGAACGCCTGGCGCAGATTCAGTCATAAGCCTTTAAATATTTCAAATATTTGTTCATATTTTAGCTAAAACGCTACTAAGGTATTTATAAATGTTTCGAAGGAAACCTTAAAATATCGTATAAGGCAATACCGCTTTGAATACAGTAATTCATTAACCTTTTCGCAAATATGGTCAGAGGTCAAATCTTGTATTACGGAAATTAATAGTCGGAGCAAGATTATTTACTTACAAGTGTATTTTTGTTATTCCATTTAATTTATATTTGTGATAACGCAATCTCAGGAACCACATCAAATCCTAAAACGTGCCCTTATCCGTCAAAAATATGATAATAATTTACAGAAAGCGCACAAACATTTGTTAAGTTCCATAAATTGGAGGGGCGCTGGAGAAGATTACTTTTCATCAAAAAGGCCACCTTTTAGTACACAAAAATATATGCTCTAATGTCATTTTGTATGTTAAATTATATTCTTCATTTTACTTATTTAGTGTATGTGTTTATTTGATATATGGTCAACGTAGAGGGGTCTTATCATAATTATATTTTTTAATTTGGTTCAAAAGCGTTCAGACACATACCTTTACCACAGTACTAAATAACCTATACTTTTTAAACAATGACTTTGATATATAAATCTAACGAATAAAAATGGTGTGTTCACTAAGTTGAGTTATCACTTATTATTAACTAGCGGTGTGCCCCGGCTTCGCCCGTAGTACATATATAGCCTATAACCTTCCTCAATAAACGGGCTATCTAACAATGAAATAATTTTCAAGTCGGACCAGTAGTTCCCGAGATTAGTGCGTTCAAACAAGCTAAATAAACATTTTTCTTATCCTTGCATAAAAATATCAATGTTTTGTAGTTATAAATTCTGTAAATAAGCGGGTTCTTAAAAAAATATATACTAACTAAATAAACCGTGTACGACCTTTGAAATAAAGTATATTATCACGATATACATCAGGTTTCTTCTTCGTTTCTGACCTAGATCATGTAAAAAATATATAAACACGTTATTTCTCACAAAATTGTCAAATAAAAGTGCAATCGCAGGTCATCAGCGACATTGAACTTTATTGGCGCTAGGTTTTTTTCAGAACAAAATGTAATAGAAATCTAGGTCACAGTTGGGAAATAATAAGATCTAAGCAGCCGGACATCGTTGCAAAATACTGAAAACGGAACGACTCACTGTATGTTTGATAAATAATTAGAATTAATTATAGCGTGATTGGTTTTGGTACCTTTGGTGTACTGCACAGGCTAATAAGAACGGATATTATTTTTAAATTCAGTAGCTAATGTTTGTTTGGTTGTGATGATATTGTTTGAACAAACGCGCAAAAAATACTGAACCGGTTTCGCTGAAATCGACTACACTGATAGATTGCTCGAAATTTATTATGATGAAAGACCAATGTCAACATTTATGCAATAATACTGTCCAGACAAATATATTAGAGGAATATATACAATAATAGATAGAAAATTATACTCTGAATATATCTTAGTACTCTGCTACATTATGGGTGATTGTTCTACCCACGCAAGAGTTGGTGAGAAGATCTTTATGAAATTTGGTACAGACTACAGACATACTAGTCTGAATAAGAACATAGTATAGTTTTACAGAGATACTTAAAGTCACGGGCTTTATTAAGCTGCTAAGGTTAGTTTCAAATTACTGCGGATATTAACGTTTTAAAAAATAGCAATGAGCTACATGCCAATTGGATTACACCCATCATCGTGTGGGCTTACAATTGGATACATTCGGGCCGCCGAATAAGTAGGTTGCGTCATACGGCTTCTGCTGACATTTGTGATGTAAGGTTTTAGTGTTGAGTAACAAGTTGTTTCAGGTTGTTATGATCAATATTATATCAAATAACGTAAAACCACATATAACATAATACTATACCTACTAGTAAATACTAAATAAGGTGTGTAGAAACCATTTTGAACTATGTGGGTACCTGTCAAATTTGTGGTTTTCAAATTTATGTTTAATTGGTAAGATTCCTTACTTAGGTAAGTATGTACTTACGACACTTCCCAGCTTTAGTATGCTATGTATGTACCTAGTTAAGTTATATACAATGTATCTATATCATTAGATAAAGTTTAGCCCTTCTATTACGAAATTTTAAATAGATTTGATCCATTAACGAAATTAATAAAAGAGTATTTGTAAAAGTTTAGTGTAACATGCCTAAATTCAGAAACAATTTCAAAAATTTTAAGCTTACAATCACACTGGCCTAAACTTAGTAACTGAATAAAATGATGGACTTTATGAGTTGGAGTCCACGATATTATAGTATTATATTATCTGTTTTAGATTGACCAATCACCTATTATCGAGAACGCCAAGGAAATGTTACAACGATACGATAATAAAATATTGGCAATACTTATTTTAATTTATTTAATTTTATAAGATTTTTGTCAATTTTAGTCAATATCTTATATCTTTAAACGAGCAATTCTTGTATATATACATCTATATACATAAATGGAATCTCGGAATCGGCTCCAACGATTTTCATGAAATTTAGTATATAGGGGGTTTCGGGGGCGATAAATCGATCTAGAATTTTTTTATAAAATGTCATTTTCGTGTTTTATTGTTGTTTTATCGACTTAAACTTACTTTTTTTAACAAATAGGAGGCGTTTGAGTAGTCCCAATTTATTATGACTCTTCCTGACATCTATTGGCGAATAATAATACTATAAATGCGAAAGTTTGTGAGGATTGATGCATATGTAT
The DNA here is from genome assembly GCF_012273895.1 of Zerene cesonia. Taxonomy (NCBI): domain Eukaryota; kingdom Metazoa; phylum Arthropoda; class Insecta; order Lepidoptera; family Pieridae; genus Zerene; species Zerene cesonia. The sequence continues at coordinate 1,156,190 of NC_052126.1, read as the reverse complement.
GCGTTCGTCTGTTACTCTTTCACGCAAAAACTACTGAACCGATTGCAATGAAATTTGCTTCGTAGATAGCTGGACAACTGAAATAACACATAGGCACTTTTTATACCGATATTCCTACGGGATACGGACTTACGCGGTTTCAACCGCGGGTCACAGCTAGTCTATATATAAAATATGATGATTCTAATTTTTATTATGCTAAGCTTCTGCGGTGATAAGGTAGTAAAAAAATCAAGAAACGTTTGAACATTTAATTTTTTTATTAAGAATTGAAAAATAAGCTATAATTCTTTTAATTTATTATATATTAAAAGCTCTATTTAGATAAATACATTTGAACAACTTTAAAATATCCATAGATAGTCTAGTTAATGCATTGATATAAGAAAGATTTATTATCTATGAGTTTATGTAATTCGTATCTTATCAACAAAATTCACACATGTTTCCATATGTGTACACCATCTTATCTTGAAGTCAAATACGGTTTTAAATTACGATCGCAATGTCAATAGCCTCGGTGGCGCAGTAGGCAGCGCGTAAGTCTCATAATCTTAAGGTCGTGAGTTCGATCCTCACCCGGGGCATATCTTTTTGATTTCCTGTTTATTTTTTATTTGCCCGATACGATATAAAAAAATGTTTCTTATATGTGTGTGTTTGTCACCACCACCACGACTCCACCTAAATGCTGGACCAATTTTAATGAATTCTTTGTATGTCTACTGCTGGATTTCATGTTTAGATTTACAATTTTAACACGAGCGAAGCGGCGAGCATAAACTAATGTTGATGTAGAAATTGTATAACGATTAACAATCTTTTTAGAAGAAACGACGGACGACCAAAAGTAAAAGGTAAGCAGCTTACATTAAATTACATGAATTTTCGTTCAAATTATAGTAATACATAATAAAGTATTTGACAGAAGAAACTATTTTTATTCTTTTTCTATGTTTCATAATAGAGACCCAAATTCTCTAATATTAAAAAACATTATTTTTATATGTCTACGCGTGTTACCCATTTTATAACAACAGAATGTGTCAGCTGAAAAAATTATATGTAGGACTTATAAAACGTCATATTATATAAGTATTATATGAAATGAAAATATAAAATTACTCTCCTTTAAACTTATTTACTCACTTATTCTTAGAACACTTACTATTCATACAGAAAATACACATTGTACTATCTAGATAATTACAATATTTAGAACTAGATGGCGTTGATTCAAAAGTTCTATGACCGTATGTATATAAATCTCTAATATATAAAATTCTCGTGTCACAGTTTTCGTTGCGATACTCCTCCGAAACGGCTTGACCGATTTTGATGAAATTTTTTGTGCTTATCCGCTATCTATGAGGATCGGCTAACATCTATTTTTCATACCCCTAAATGATAAGTAAGCCAGAACAGCGTTTGCCGGGTGCAGCTAGTAATATTATAAAAAAAAAAACATTATAACTGCTAAAATAAAAAGTGCTCCTTAAAACCAAAATAGACTTATTTAATTCCGAATTAGTAATACACAAGTATAATATTAATATTCTACTTTGAGTTATGACAGTTTACCATTTTCCATGTGATATAAATGAAATGTACTTTTAAAATTATGTTATTTAGGCTTGTTTTAGTGCTCACCCTAACCGCACGAAACAAGTATGCATATCTATGCATTGCTCTCGCTGATACCCACGCGTCATTATAAAACACTTCATAGAGGTTCATACGTTTCGACTGTCAGCGCCAATGGCCAGAAAGCCGTCGACGTGACTGTAAAACGTCACTTAGATATTTTAATTTTTGATAAAAACTAAAATGTACCTAATATTTCACATAAAATTCAGATAAAATAAAAAGTAACAGTTTCTAAATGACCTTGCCATAGCTATAATATGTATGATACATTATAATACACAGCATAGAAGGCAATTCCTACAAAACATCTGTCAAATGATAATTAGTCGCATTATCCTTTCGCACCCTTTGCTGTTTCCTCTGCAACAAGGCTCTTCCGTATGAGCTAGGTCACACACGAGGTAAATAAGGCCATGTGCTGAATTATTAATTGTTTTTATATGTATTTACGAGTAATATAGGTGACGATTTTGAATAATCGATTATAAAGAAAGAGAACTAAACCCAATTAGAACTAGTGTAATATACCGAGTAGTTATTCCCAATAAACTAAATTCACACAATAAATTCAGTATATATTTAGTGGAAGCGATAGCGGAAAGTATTACAAAACGTGTGAAATGTGCTAGAAGTATAATATAAAAAGTACAAAGTTTTAGTTACTGTTTAGTGACGTTTCGTATACAAACAAAGACCTGTTAAGTATAACGACATCTCTTGAGTCCTCATAATAACATCGGGATCTATATTGATCTATAAATGAATGACATCTTGTGAGAGTTTTTTGCACATTGAGTTATCATGATATGTTGAATAAATTGGACGTTACATGCTAAGTCATTGTGGCGTAATAAGCAAACCGTCGGTAGCGAATTATGAAC
>NC_052126.1:1144189-1152662 GCF_012273895.1 Zerene cesonia | reverse complement strand
AGCAGATAGCCGCATAACGATACTCTTTATTCCTTATCAACTTCACTTTCTTCAACTCTTTTTTAACTCGTCTATATTGTTGACGCTATTCAGTTTAGTTTTAAGTTTTGAAATTACAACTCCCATCTTCTTTAATTGCTTGTTTCTGGATTTTCTCTTTCTTTCGCTTCTTTTTTTTGCTTCTTTCACTCTTTTGTTTTCTTGAAGCATTTGCGGAACTGGTACTACAATTTTTTTTATGTCATAGCGGACAGCTGAGCAGGTGGTTCGCCTGATGGTAAGCGATCACCACCGCCCATAAACATTCGCAAAGGTACCTCTCTGAATGCGCTGCCCGCTTTTATGGGGTAAGGGAAAAGGAAAGGATTAACGACTGGAAAGAAGGAATGGACTAGGACGGGTGAGGAAAAGGAAACGGGCCTCCGGCTCCCCCACTCACCGTACGAAACACAGTGGCATGCCACTATTTCAAGCCGGTTTTCTGTGGGGGTGTGGTACTTCCCCGGTGCGAGCTTGCCCAATTCGTGCCGAAGCGTGCTCGACTCCCACAATAAAATTGGTTGCATTTCATCGTCAGTAGTTACAGGGGTATTTTCGCGTATAAAATTATTAATACTTTTCTTTAAGTGGTGTTTCTTTTGCCTGTATTTCTAGGAATATTCTTTCCATTTCTTTCTGGTTGCTCGTTGCTCTCGAGGTGTCATTTTACTAATATTTTTTCTTTGTCCTTTCTCTTTTTTTCTTAGATACTGTAACCTTTGTTTATCTTTAAGCTCAGCTAATTTGATAGGGTCGCTTTTAATCTTTGCTAATTGAGCCTTTTCGGCTTCTCTTTTGTTTTGTAAAAAATATCTCTTCCCGAGATAATTTTTTTTAGGAGGCGGCATGATGTTTTAACTGAAATAAGTAAAAAAAGACCTTAAACGTGGTATTTTTTAACGTAAAAGCAGACAAAAACAAAATCTGTCAGTACTCTGGAAAATATGTCAGTCCGCTGGCATATTAACGGACAACGGACTGACGCCAAAGTACTGACGAAAAGGATGCAATTTTATAATTATAGCCAGAAAGTACGTTCCTTTTCGAATTTTGTAATATTACTAAACAATATTATTACTAATTACAATTAACTGTATATGAATCGAAACAAAATTCAAGTTTACAAGTAAATGCCAACTCACCACAGTACTGAAATGTTGACTGGACCCACCACGTGCACACGGAGTAACCGCGACTCTAGCACTGGCATCGTAATGACGGCCGTCAATCGGCGTGGCTTGTAGCTAGCTTCAGTATTAAGCTTGAAGCATAGCGGGATTGTAACCTTGAGTCTGAGGTATTTACCGGGAATTTTAGATTTTAAAAACACACAACGGACTGACGAATGACTTTGAACACAAAGTTTATTATTTATTTTAAAAATAATGGCAACAATATTACATTTGGAAGCTTTGGTAAACACTGTAAAGTACATCGCAGATTTAGATTAAATAGTAAGTTTTCTTAAATAATTGGCAATTTTTAACATACAGCCACTTGATTGCGCAGTTTTGGAATTGTGACATGCCAAAAGACTGACGATTTAAGGATCTATCGTGAATTTTTATATACTTGTAATGAAAGTAAATACCTGATATTGGATGACCAAATAACGGATATTTGATTATTTTAAAACCAAATAAAATTTCCAGTAAATATACGAAAACTTTGTATTTAAGGACTGGTGACATCAAGTTACCCATTTTTTGTAGAACCACCCATATGTAAACCCTGTGATTAGCGAGTGATTTTTTATGGTAACACAGGGTAAGCGGGTACGCGTGAATTATATGTTTTAATTGCGATCCTATGTAGGCCTTGGCATGTTTCGAGGAAGTTTTTATATGTTATTGACATTTAAATAAATAGAATAACTTTTGGACTGAACTTATCCAAGAAGCAATTAAAATTTATTTTATTTTCATAATGTATGTTATTTACAAATTGTAGCAGGGTCAAATTCTGTACCCTGAATTAATTATTATGTTTTTAGCGAAAATTTAATAATATCTATATAAAATACTAATCGTATCTATTTCACGAAATATAAATCGAGAATATTTGTCTTTTGATATTATGTACATAATTACATATACATTCTCACACATACACGCACGCACACGCATAAAGACATACATACACAAAATGGCATGTAAAGTTTAAAATAATTGTATGTAATACGATGAAAAAGATTGAACCTCACAACGCAGGGGATTTTAGTGTAAGGTTCAATGTAACATCTGTACCTATACTATGTAATTTTATTTTTATTTTTATTTTTTGAAATAATTTTTTATCAATTTTTAATTATTTTTTATTTTATATGAATAATATCCAACGGTTATAAGTAAATATTTTAAGCGACAATTAAAAATATAATATATGCGTCGAATTCTCAGCAACAGTTGAACCGATATAGTACTTAATTTTCAGATACATTTGATTGACATATAGTTTTCTGACATACGTTGCGAAATTAAAAGCTGAAGGAGAAACTCTCGCTACGAAGGGTAATGTAGAATTTTAAAGAGAACATTGGCCATGTAAAGCTTGAAATATACACAAACAAACCGCGGGACGAAAGCTAGTCTAAATTATTTTAGAGTAAATAACATTTGTTATCAGTTAATCGCAAACTGACACCCGATTGTTATCACCATAATGTAATTATACTTAACAGTTAGTTGCATTAATTTGATTATAGTCGCTTTGATTGACGTATTGGTTGAGAGTGCGAGGTTTGATAGATTTGCGTTCATTGGCAATTTGTCCAATTTATATTATTCAGGCTTCGCTTGCAATTTGCGTTAAATGATTATTTAGCTGCTATATTATTTGCTATATTTTATAATCTGATTCAATGTTACGCCAGTTCACGAAATATATAAGTTATTTGCGTAACTGCTAAGTTTTCAGGTCAATAATATTCAACTAAATCTAATGTTATTTAAAGGTTTACCAACACGCAATAGAAGAATGTTATCATATTAGAATTATGGCATCAATCTTGGTAGATAAATCATCAATCGTGCTGTGCGTAGAGTTGAAAACGAAAAACATTAATATGCTATGTAACCTACTAGCTGTAACTCGCGTAGTACCTTGGTAAAAGTAGCCTAAGTGCTAATCCAGACTATAATCTATATCTGTAGCAAATTTCATACAGATACGATTAGCTGTTTTCACGTGAAAGTATTACAAACATCCATTCATACTTACAATCTTTCGCGTTTGTTACATAAGTAGGATTTTGTATCGATAAACTAAAAAATAGTATTTGAAATATATGCGAAGCAGCTGGCTTTATTCTTTCAACCGTTTGTAGAGCTTTTTCATTGAGGTTTTCCCATAAACCTTCAACGAGTGTGTCACCAGTCACCATTGACATCAAGGCTTATCTACTATTCCAAAGGGTTTTATTTCGTCTATGTATTTTTTTATGCTGAATACTGTTCAATCCTTAAAGAGAGATATTGAGGCATAAACTTCTAGTAAATATTATAAGGAAAAAAGAAGTATTATCTATGGAAAAAGGGAAAAGGAACCTTTACACAATAAATTTGGATTCTATTTCCTTTAAATTTGGATACTATTTTAAGATGCAAAGGTTGTTTTATAATTTGGTACATATAACGGTGTTTTATATTTATAAATAGGAAGTATGAATAATTAAGCCATAATAAAATATTTAAATCACTTAACATTATTTTGAGAGGGCAATCAATATTGACCATTGATTTATAAGTGTGTGAAGCCATTAAGAATCTTATCAATGTATGGTAGCATTAATTAATAGAATTTTGTATATTGAAATAAAAACAATTAGTTTAAAAATAAACAAATACGGTAATAGTTAAGGAAAAACAATCCATAATTCTATAAGTTAAAGGCTGTAAATTGAAATAGCTTAAATTGTTATTGTCATTCCGTGCGACATTGGCGAAGGTCGGTCACCTAGTAGCGTTAGCAAATAAAAGTCTGTAATACATTTCAGTATAATTTAGCGCAATGACAACATTTATATGTATCTTTGATGTGAAATTTATTTTTTATTAGAATTTCGAAAGAGATCTATAAGCGTTAGTTTGTAATTTTTTTCATCTTTCGAGTTACGAAAAGATTTTGCATAATTCTGCGTATTTAATAGTGTTATGCAGATGGAATGTTTACATAAATTGTCTGCAGTTTTGTGGGATTTCCTAAAATATAATGGGACACCCATAGAAAAGTATATTTTTTTTTGTTTTGGTTTGAACTAAAAACTTGCAACATTCTTATTGATTGTTAACCAACCAGCAACATCTAACATTATTAATCCGAATATATGGAAGAAAATCTTAGATAATAGAGAAAACATGAAGAAAAAATAGATTTTTTATATAAAATTAAATTTATACATTTAGATTATGTTGTGGTACATCATCATCATCATCAGCCGTTATATGTTCCCACTGCTGGGACACAGGCCTCCTATGAGGGTTCAGGCCATAATCCACCACGCTGGCCAAGTGCAGGTTGGCAGATGTCACATATCGTCTAACTTTTGATTCTCGGACATTCCGTTTTCCTCACTATGTTTTCCTTCACCGTTTTATGCAGTGGTGATGTTATCTACATGCGCAGATAAATTAAAAAATCAATTTATTTCCTGCACGCTCTCCTTCCCCGACTTATCGATTTTGAAGTCCGAGGTTCTCAACACTGAGCCACCACTGCTTTTTTAATAATGTAGTAGTAATGCTATTTATATATAAAATTACGAACTATGCCACATTTGTTTGCTGACGCTACTCTTATCTTTCACCGGAGTTTCCGCACAATTTATGTGAGGCCGGCGCGGAGGAAATGCTATGTGACAATGTGCTTGTTTAAGTGTGTTTGTCTGTATGTGTTAGTTGCCTACTTTTTATGCCCTTCACACGATATGCAAATTTGAGTTAAGGAACACTTTAGTTCGAAAATAAATTTCTGTGTGTTTATTATTTATGTGTTTGTTACGCGATTATTGGATATTTATATCTGTATGTTTATGAGTAGTAGAGTAGAAAAATCTGTAGAAAATTATAAATTTGATAAACACACTTTTTCAAATTTTAATGCGAAGAATTTTTCAATATTTGCCTACAGAAATAGTAACAGAACCTGTGTTAGATAAAAGTATTGAAAAATCTCAACGTATTCAATACAATATATAGAAGGCCTATTTTTTCTGGCTAATATCCTATCAACTATTTAATATACTGATATTAAAGAAACGTTCTTGGGAAATAGCTTATATTATAATGAGTAACATGAACTATCTCTAAAAATGGCAGTTCAATAAATACAGACGAAGTCGCAGGCGTTACCTTGTGTAATACTGTTCTTCAAAATTGCTACATTTAATTTTTAAACGATAATTAATAACCAACTTCTTTAAACGTCGAGAAACCTCAGTTACGTAAGACATTAAGACGAAATTATAACACTCAAAAACAAGAGATGAGATCCACAAAATATAGTCATATCGCACAAGATCTTAGCGTCGGTGTATGCAGGAAGTAGGAAACTTTCAAACAAAGAAATTGCATAAGTACATTCTTATTTGTCTCGTAATCCACTGCATGCCTTTCTACGGAACTGAGCAAAAATTTTTAAAAGTACATTTTGTAATTTCTGGTTCTGCTTTCGCGCTCTATGGCTCTACATAATTAGCAGCTGTAAAGCTCTGTATAAAGTTAGAGTTTAAAATTATAATTTATAAAGCTCTACCTTATATAGTTAGAGTTATGTGAAACAATAAATACTAATATGAACGTACTTGTATCTTCTCGTACGTTTGTCATTTTCCATAATGTGCTTCCTTGGTTCAGAAATAAATAGTATTTATAGGATTTCTAGGTCATGTAAGGACCTTGTTGTCTACAAATGTATTGTAATAAGTTGTTTTGTATGTTATTGTTATTGTATTGACTATGATTATTTATATTTTTTTTGAATCATTTAAGGGGTTGTTTATTCTATTTAGATAAAAGCAGTTACAATTAGTAATCAATGGATAATTCAAATGTACAATGTTGGTTTTTAGGAGTAAAACAGCGTCAAACGGCAACCATACAGCGAGGCTTTTTTAATTACATTTCAGTTATGTTCAGTTTCTATATTTTTCGTACCCTGAATCTTATTATGAAAAGCAGTATATTTGTATATATTTTTTTTACAACATCATTAAATACAATGCAGTTTATAGCTTATAAAAAAAGTAAAAGCAATTTAATACTGATGATTCTTAGTCTTGATTCATTTAATTTGTTCATGGATGAAATAAAAAAGGTAAAATCATCAACAACATATCTATATGTACCACTTACGTAACAAACCTTTGCCTTACCTCAAGTTAATGTTAATCATTTATGAGTTTAGTCATTTTGTCCCACCAGCGAGGTTAAGAAACCGCAATATTTGCAAATTTCGCGGAGTTAACTGGTTTTTCCAAACTTGATATTATTAGGGTTCCATAGACCATTTCAAAATGTTAAAACACTCGTATGAGTTATTTTTTTTTATGTCATAGCGGCAGCTGAGCTGGTGGTTCGCCTGATGGTAAGCGATCACCACCGCCCATAAACATTCGCAAAGGTAGTACCTCTGTGAATGCGCTGCCCGCTTTTATGGGCTAAGGGAAGACGAAAGGATTAACGACTGGAAAGAAGAAATGGACTATGACGAGTGAGGAGAAGGAAACGGGCCTCCGGCTCCCCCACTCACCGTACGAAACACAGTGGCATGCCACTATTTCACGACGGTTTTCTGTGGGCGTGTGGTACTTCCCCGGTGCGAGCTGGCCCAATTCGTGCCGAAGCGTGCTTGACTCCCCCAATAAAATTATGTTATCTTACATAATACATTTTTGTTCGATATTTTTTTGATATATTGGATGTCAAAGCTAGGAAGACAGAGTCGCATTTTAAAATTGTCTGAATTGTTTTCATTTTTGTAGTGTGTTTCTTAATTTGATAATTTTGTGGAGACAAATAAATGTTTCTTTCTTTTTTTTTGGATTAATTTGTGAGCTATAGAAAGGCTTTTTTTATTTGAACCCTAGGAATGCTTGAGTGCAATTTGGTAACTATTATAGTCTATTACGAGATTTGTTAAAGTATTTTTAAATATGATATTTCTTACATCTTGTTCTATATTTATCTGTGTTCAAATTATTTTAATTGACATACTATTTCAAACGTAATTAAGAAAAACCAAGACATAAATTATATTTGTTTGAGTAAAGTATCTGAATTCAATATTTTTCTTACTTTCTTAGACCAATGTCGATTTACCATCCGACGTGAAGTGACCGTTTCGTAATCTGATTTCATTTTGATGGATTTGCCTGAGGGGCACATATATTTTAATTACATACTTTTAGTTTAATACTAATTGTAAATTACAGTTAGCAATAAATAAGCTCAGACTGAACATAAAACACTCACAGACATTCATTACGAAAGTGGTAAATGATCTTATTTTTATTGGCTTTTAATTTAAATAAATAAAAGTTGTATAAAACTTTTAGATCTAACAATATGATATAATAATTAAACGAAGTATGAATATTTAAAATAAACATAGATCTTGCATTTGTTTCCCAACCGGACACATTATATACGTATTAATAATGATTGCCTATTACATTAAAAACGAAAAACACGAAAATATACTATATATTCTACTTTTTTAAAGTTCAATTAGAAATTTTAAATAAAATTAATTATTATTTACGACGCTATTAAAAATGGCAAGATATAACTGTAAAATATTATAAACAAACAAAAATACAAATTCTTCCTCTTTATAGTATTACTGTAGATTAATTCCGCAATTATGCATTATGCGAAAGTTTGTTATGTTTGTTTGTTTCAAAGCTGCTAAATGGAATAGAAAAAATGGTTTTGAATTTAGAATTTTGCACAGAGGTTAGGAGAACTTTAAATATATATATATGCACTTAAGAAAAGCGGCGATCCGATAGCTTATTTTTATATCTTTCGCGTCGGATATAGATAAATTTTTGGAATTAAATGGCAATTATATATTTCATAGTATGTCGACAGAACAACATACAACTTTTACGGCATACTCTTGGATATTTTTCTTGAGTTCTACAAGGAAAATACATTAGATTCATTTGATAACGTTCCTTAGTTATGTTTTTGCGTCTCTGCTAAGGTTATGTGACGAAACCGAGATTTATTATTTCTTGGGATTCAGGATATTTCAACAGGTGTTAGAAGATGTAAATGTTTGTTTTTACGACTTTTTTAATTATTCTTAAAGAGCAAATAATATTTTATATAATCAACTAGCTGCGCCCCGCGGTTTCACCCGTGTAAGTCCGTATCCCGTAGGAATATCGGGGTAAAAAGTTGCTATATGTTATTCCAGTTGCCCAGCTATC
>NC_052126.1:1138833-1143189 GCF_012273895.1 Zerene cesonia | reverse complement strand
CCGATGATAAAAATTGATAATTAATGTTATTGGTGTAAAACCGTTTTAATTATTATAAATAAATAAATAAATAAATAAATAGATATGTAGCTCATTTGATCGATAATTTTCTACGCTAAATGATCGATCAACTGCTTAATAATTCAATTAGTTTTTGAGCGTTTATAAATCCACATATGCTAAGGATTTATAAACCGGCATCGCTTAAAAGGGTAAAAAATATCTTAATTGTTTGAATTATTGTATTGAATATTTGACTTTTCATCTATACGTATACATTTAGATATATATAAAAAGGAAAACATTATTGGACAGAATGCCCATAACTCATTCATTCATTGTATAATAAATACCCGTTGACAATGTTTAATTATGTCCGTTTGTGACACTAAGTTAAACTAAAACCTTTGCAAATATACTTTTCTTACAAAATTGGACTTCTAATACTCAATGTATTCTCTTTTTAAATACATAGTGCATTCAACATTGTTGTCTATGTATTATTTTATCTGCAATTTCCTCAACTACGGTACGCAAAAAATTAATAGCATAATAACGATTAATAATGGCATGCTATGACATACCACGCATAAGCGTTACTTCCGACAAAGTGGCAATATGCAATAATAATATGATCTTAGCAGTATTCATTTTATTTATAAACGTACAGTGGCATTATTTCCAATGTTATCATAAGAAAAGCTGAAGAGCTTATAAACCAACATAAAAAATGTTCATTGATTTCGTTTTAAACGCTAACTTATAGTCTGTACTACTTCCAGCCTGCATCTTCGAAAGAATGAATGGTTTCTGTTAAGGCTAAATGTAATGGGATAAATAAATCAATGTACCTAATTAATATAAATCTATTGGAATACATTTATTAATCTGATTATAAACCTATAATAACATACGATAATCCGCTTATGAAACACACACACTGAATTTTGCATTGTCTACAACGCGCCATGTTTAATTCAGAGCGGCAATATAAAGCCTCTTTTCAGCGTACATTTGAAACGATTATACTAATACCATATTCGCTAATGTGATAATTATATAAAGTATAATTAAAATAGATAATCCTTTTTCCAATCTCTCAGAGACGGATACATTCTAAGGTAAATAAGGTAATTGCCATATATCACTGACTCACAATGACCTCAGGAATCAGTCATTTTCCAGCGGAACCCCAAGACCTGACATGTCACTCATGCTATCCATTCGCGATACTTTCAATGCCAAAATATAATAAGGCCAAGATCAACACCACATACGAGCATGTACTTACTCTTTGTGGTGCATGTGACGATAGGAGCGTTTTAAATACAAATATATCTGAAAAAGTTTGAAAGAATAGAAAAAATTTGATGACGAGGCGGGATCCGCGTCTTTTTACCAAACCGTAGAAATGCCTAGCCTCTCGGCCACCCGTGATCCCGCCACAGTAATCGAATTCCTTCTACTATTTCGGTATTATGTGCCTAAGGGACACCCCGCCTCGTGTTCAAATTTTTTCTACTCTTTCAAAATTTCTTATTTATAAAGCATTTCAATGGTATAAAACTAAAAAGTAAACAAGTATATATCTAGTATTTAGTCACCTACTCGTTCTCATGCATATTTTTATTCTTTCAAAAACTAATAAAAAGGCATGAATAGGAGTCATCTTGTCGAGTTGTTAAAAATTATAAAACAATCATGCATGATAAAGTTATAATCGATCAAAGCTGTGATACAATTTTTCTTTTAAAATAAACCATTTACGTTAAAATTCTGCGACATAGCATGTTTGGTACACACTTAGCTTAAATTATTTGTGCCTAAATTTTAATAAAATATTATTCAAGAGGCGTAAGCTCTGCAATCGACCTTATCTACAAATGTCCATAGGCGATGGTAGCGCTTACCACCAGGCGTCCCACCAGCTCCATTGCCGACTGTGACATAAAAAAAAGAGAACTCTGACGACAATAATCTATACTTTACCCACATCGAATTAAGGTGTATATTTCCTCATTATAAAGCATTAAAACCTATAAGAAAACGCTTCAGCCTAAAACTCAAAACACCTCCACCGTTCATATAAATGCAGTATAGATGTTATAATAAGTTGTTCACCTACAATTAAATGGTTTCGATCATACACATTCGCGGTAATACGCACAATTGTTATTAAACATTATGTCATAAATATCTTATCCTTAATTATTATTTACTTTTCTTATTATATATATAAATAAACTATAGAATTTGACAAGGTTTATAATATAAAAAAGGCAAGGTGACTACTCGTAATATCGAGAAATTAATAGTGTTTTTAACAAAAAAAATATTCTCTTTGAAATTGTCAGAACTAGATCAAATTTACATAGGATTTACCTTTTCTCTTCGTCTCATTAGCTTTTTAAATGAGTTTTAAGCTAATAAACACACAACAAAAAGCAGTAGAACTGAAATCATTTTTGATTAGTTTTTTTTTTGTCACAGTCGGCAATGGAGCTGCGGTGGGTCGCCTGACGGTAAGCGCCACCACCGCCTATGAACATTTAGAGAGGCATATAGGTCCATTGCAGACCTTACACCTCTACAAATGAATTGCCGGCTTATTGGGAAGGGCTGAAGAAAGGATTGGCGAGAGAAATGAAGGAAAGTTTTGGAAAGGGTAAGGAAAAGGATATGAGCCTCCGACTGCCCCACTCACCGAACGAAACACAGCAGAATGCTATTTCACGCCAATCTTCTGTGGGGGTGTGGTACTTCCCCGGTGCGAGCTGGTCCATTTCGTGCCGAAGCGTGCTCGACTACCACATATAAAACATTTATGCGCACTCAGATATTTCTCGAATCATCCTTATAATGTTCAGAACCGTACCCAAAGGGTAATAAGGAACCTTATTACTAAGACTTCGCTGTCCTGTCAGACTGTATCTGTCTGTCTATCCGATCTTCAGGCTAATTGAGTGACTTTTTTGAATTTGCTCTGTATTTAAGTTAAAATAATTGTACCATAGCGTACGTAACGTTCATAGGCCTATGTTAATAGACAGTTAGCAAGATTTACTGCTCTTTAATATAAGAGCACGCAGTACGTAAACTATTCAAATCAATCAAATACATCTATTTATATTGATAACATTACAAAAAACAAATGCTTCTTCTTTCTTTTAAACAAATTCTTCAAACTGCAACTTTTTCGCACAAACAACATTAAGATTACGAATAGGTAATGTAAGGTCAGCAGAAAAAAATGAAATAAAACATTAAATTTTAATTTCTCACTCCACATAATAATATAAAAAGCACCGACAGTTTTTACGACTGATATATTGTGGGTTTATGATAATTAGGTAGAGTACAATGATCTTGATTTATATTGCGCAATAAATTGTGTATGAAACATAATTTATGCTAATTCAAATTGAAAGCACAATCGCGGTCACATATATATTATTTTTTTATTGTACAACAAGCAAAGGGGCCATTCGGACACTAGATGTTAAGAGGTCACCACCGCCCATATGGTATAACACTAGTTTTACAGGTGCTTTGCCAGTCTAATAAAAATTAAGTAAAAAAGTGAAAATTGACATTAGGTTTACGTGTTTTATAAAAGCTATTTGTGCGCTATTCTTTATCAAAGTTTTTTTTTTATGCGACGGTTGGTCGGTTTGTTTTTAAAATAATGTATCTTCTCTTATTTCTCCTTTTTTATTAAATAATCCGTTATATAACGAACGATCTAAACATGCGCGATGAATTGCGAAAGTAAAATTTTTACAAGGACTCGCACTCGGACGTATAATGATTGATTCGAAATATGATTAATGTGGACGTTTTAATAATATTTAGCGTTGGCAATTTAGTAAAGCTATTAAAGTATTAGTTAATTTGTTGCATGATGAAAAAATGCACTTGTCCCCTGCTATTATAGATTCCTTTTATTTGACACTAAAAAATAGTTATACCCTCTTGACATAAGGGATAAAAGACAACTGTCAAAATAATTCGCTAAATGTCACAATATTTTGATTGCGAGAGTTTTAAATTTTGTTCTCCCTGAAAGTTAACTAATGTAACGTCACTGTAGTTGTAAACATTAAAGTGAAAGTTTTAT
The DNA here is from genome assembly GCF_012273895.1 of Zerene cesonia. Lineage (NCBI taxonomy): Eukaryota > Metazoa > Arthropoda > Insecta > Lepidoptera > Pieridae > Zerene > Zerene cesonia. Next base: position 1,139,072 of record NC_052126.1, on the reverse strand, counting down.
AGAAACAATTTTCTTGTGTCTTTTATTGTTTTTTTATTTATTTTACCTTTCTAATAACGTGATGAATGATTTAAAATGAATTCATCATATACAGTTTCACACAATAAATAACTAAAAGACATAGTAGCAACAATTACATATCGATATAAGATATCCTGCTTATATTATAAATGCGAAAGTTTGTAAGGATGTGTGTTTGTTTGTTGCTCTTTCACGCAAAAACTACTGAACCGGTTGCA
>NC_052126.1:1129893-1137833 GCF_012273895.1 Zerene cesonia | reverse complement strand
TGATTAATAAGAAAATGGATCTCATTTTTATTATTTAAAAATAATAATTTCGTGTTACAGTTGTTTATTGTTTTTTTTTAGAAAATGTATAATTTTTGAGTGAAACTACCTCAAAGTAATTTAATTTTGATTAATGTTAAGGTAATAAAAAAATTCAAGGCTGACTTTAATACTGAGGAAGTTTCGTCAGTATAAATAGAAAAAATGTGATTATTTTATACTTACCTATAAGGATTAATGTTAAAAGAACATGTGATATAATTACGTTCTAAGAGAATGTTTCAATGATTAATAAATGACTGATTATTCTTATGAAAATGTGTATTTGTCAGTACCCTGTTGCTTTCGTCAGTCCTCTGGAAGCAAAATTTTGAAAATCCTTAATAATTTAAAAATTACTTTATAAAGTGACTGGCCTGTTTTAAGTTAGCATGTTTATTAGATTATCTATCATAACCACCCAAATTCGTAATAATTAAAAGCAGAAACTCATGTAAACATAATATCCTTAATATTTGCCCTACTTTTGTAGAACCACCCATATATTGATTTATTCCATCGAAAGGTACCTTGTCGAAATTGATTATGCAAAATGATCAGTACAAAATATATGGACCAAATTCGTAGATTATTTAGACACGGTTCTATCCACCTCGCCAATAAGATGATATTTCTTTTTAAAAAATCAGTGGTAGACCATGACACACTTTTAGTGCGTTGTCACTACACATATGTGGTGTGCAATAAACAGCTTATTTACATTATTGACTCGTGAACATTGACTTTTAAGCACTCATGCCTTTCTGTTATGTTCTTGATTGCCTTACTGTGGCTAAAAGTGAAAGCAATTTAATATTAACTACTAATTTTTCTAAATTCGAAGGACGCGTGTGTTTTGTTCCGTCTAACAGGTGCGGTTTACGCATATTGTATAGAATCAGCATCTATCCTCTCGGTTAGGTTGTCATAGCAACAGAAGAGTGCTAAATGACTGGTAATACATGTTTAAGTAAACACACTTCAGGTGTTTACTTAAACATGTTTGAGCACTCGCAATAAAGAAAACTTTTTATTAGAAATTAAAAAAAATTTAACGGATTTAAAACGCGATTTATTCATTATATTATTAACCCGGCGTTTTTTATTAGAAGTTATCAAAAAGCTCCTCCTTGGTACATTGGTTAACGCTTCGATTCCCGGGGGGGACGCAGAAAAATGTCTCGTTCTACAGAAGGCTGATCACCTACTTATCCATAAAGAAAATTGATCAGTGAAACAGATGTACATATCATCTGCCCCATACCACGGGGCCATGCAGGGGACACGGGACTTCACTTTTTATGAAAAAGCTCAGTTTTGGCGCGAGATTCCCGCCACATTTTGCGACTTCTGTTTTCAGTGAACATAAAACAATCTAGATTATAGTCTAGTGCATAAACGTTACATTTGTATTATGTCAGTACACGAATGATCTTACCAACTTTATGTGGCTTCAGTCACGCGGAGCGTACTAGCGAATACCGACTTATAATCACTACCTACTACTCAAATGTAAATAGCAAAAGAATTGCGTAATAAGCAACTGCGAACTCTGTTCTTTCTTCAGGTATATAATGCTATATGATCTTTTCATGTATATTTTTCAACTTGTTAATAAGTCTCACAGTCATCATCGAAAGATCGCTTCCCTTCTTTATCGTTAAACTGAACGCATGAAATTTCCAGTATTACTTATATTATTGATTTAAGACCAATTCTGAACGTGGTTTCTTAAGAAATTTGGTGAATTAAAATATAACTAAATGGTGATTAACACAGTGGACTGCACAGCTATTGCTTAAGCCGCAAATCATATACTGGCCGATGACAGCAACCTGAGAAATTTCATATTCATTAGAGGGTAATCTAATTTATACATAAATAATATAACATAACGTTACGTTAACTACCATAATCCTTGAAATAAAAATGTCTAAGAAATCCTTGCATTTTAACATTGCAACTGTTTTTCAGAGCCCGAGCAGGGTATCAAGAGAGCTGGAAGAAAATACTGGCCCAGGCCAAGTCCCACTCGCGGCTGTAGAGCCTCAGATGAGATGATGAACTGTTTTTCAGAAGCCGAACCCAGATAACATTACAACGTAGTGTTTTTACCTTCATTAGGTACCTGTATTCTGATTTTTAACACAAACGGAGCTATGGATATTCCGCATTCATTTAGACCTATTTCAAAACCAACGTACATATATAGAACTAATAATACCATTGTATTGGCCATATAGATATATCTATTCGACAAATTCATAAAAAAACTCTATTATTTATTAGCTTTCTTGCTGCGTACCCAAGGAGATGTTTTCCGCGGTAAAAAGAAGATCAGACCCTATCAAGAGAATATCTCCAGACACAAGATTCATATCATAAAGTCGCTCCATTGCGACGTGCAAGAATGACAAAGAAACACGCTGTCAAATTTATAATATTAGTAAGAATTATTATACACAAGGATAGCAGACCAGACAAAGACAAACAAGGAGGTAGTCGCACTAACATGTGCACTAAATAATCGGGTTAAAGTCGAGCCAAGATGTCGGCTCTGCGGTCTACATTTTTAATCCAATTGAAACGCTATAATTAATCCTATTACATAGAAACATATGTTCATTTGGTGAAATCTTTTACAGTTGATAATATGTTTCCTAAACAAAAACCATTTGTCTATATATTTAAGGATTCGTTTTCGGATTCGTTCGTGTACATTTCACTTCTAAGTTGTCAGTAATTGGTGAAAGACATTCAAAAAAGTATGTTTTTTACAACTCTTAAGCTTCAACGCCGAAATAATCAAACATTATCTTATAATGACGTCATAATTTCTGCTGCCTGAAGGTAGTTTTTAAATGCTGAACCATTGACACATGATGTTAATCATTGCAAAAACAAACAGCGAATAGTACAGAAGGCTTAGCCTTCCGACGTTTATGATTATTTCATACACAGTTATTGAATTTTAATGCTTGTAATTGTACATGTTATTTTACATTCAGTTAACCTAAATAGTTCACGCATTGTACGCAGTTTCCATACATTTAACTTTAATTAGATTGACGTAAATACATACTGTGTAGGGTTGCCATGGAGCGTATGTACGTTCTCAATAGTTGAAACTTTATTTTTTTATAAGCCTGGAAATATATTAGGATACTAGTTCGCCTCCGCTTAGTCCGTGGTATATAAGCCAATGACACTCAGAGAAGTTGCAGGTTTCTAATAGTGAAAGAATTATTGAAATTTAAAATACAAAAGTTTACTCTGTAAAATAATAGATATAGATAAAAGCTTAATTTAACGCAAATATTAACGCATCATTATGCTCTCCCCCTATATATTATACTAGTTGCGCCCCGCGGTTTCACCCGCGTTAGTGCGAATCCCGTGAGAATATTGGGATAAAAAGTTGCCTATATGTTATTCCAGTTGTCCAGCTGTCTACGTACCAAATTTCATTGCAATCGTTTCAGTAGTTTTTGCGTGAAAGAGCAACAAACACATATTTACAAACGTTCGCATTTATAATATTTGTAGGATAGGACTAGTAGCCGCCCGCGACCTCGCGCCCATAGTCAGAGGAAAATATAGTTCTGGGTTTTTAACCGCATAGTTCCTGTTGCTGTGGGATTTCCAGGATAAAAACTGTCTAATGTCCTATTTCGATTCACAAATGAACTATGTCTGTACAAAATTTAATTCAAAACAATTCATTGGTTTGGGCGTGAGGCCAGACAGACAGACGGACAGAGTAACAAAGTAACTTTCCTATTTAAATTATTAGAAGAAAGAAATACGTATAATATTTAAAGATACAAAAAAACATTAGCATACTTCATTAAAACTGTTGCATGCAAAAGTTTTTGAAACGAATTTTATGAGCTAAGCTGCTTCTGTTATTTTGAAATTTCTATCACAGATATATTTCTTTATAGATGGTTTCGATCAACAAAATTATTAACTACGTAATATTATACTAATTAAATATTTCTACTTCACTGGAACCAGTCAATAGACTTGTATAGTTTTACAGAAAATATAAAATATTGCTATAGTTTTATCGTTTATTAAAATAACGAATATTTCGTATTACCCAAAATCACAGGCACATTACACATGTAACAGTTACATGTTAGATCAGATCTAGATATTGGCAATAGCTCCTGAATGTTACAATTTATCTCAACTGATACATTACTATTGCAAGCGTACAGTTAGCAACAAAATTGCGATCTTGTATACGCATAGCATACAATAAAATAGGGTATTTCACTTGATATAATAGTTCGCAAAAAAGTATCAAATTAACCTCATTAAATTTGATATTATTAAACATGACTACAATACTTATTGAAGATTTCCTACAGGCTTCACTGATTTAGATTACAAAATCAACACATATTTGATTTGGTAAAAAAGTATATAAAACAGTCAGTGTTTATCGGACTATAAATAAAAAAAGTCTGGTCACACAAGATCGTATCAATCTACAAAACTTTTTGGAATCAACGTTAAATAAAGACATCAACATTAAACCCCTGTAACAGACAAAAAGACGCCGAACGAACATTAAAAAAGTATGCTAAATAATTTGGAAATTGGCGCAATATTTATTTAAGATATATAACGCAGGATTGGCGATAAATAAGATATAATTGTTTATAAACTCGTTATTAACACTTTATAAAAGTGCAAATAGAATAAGCTTATTTCGTAACATTCTGACGGTACCACATGTTGTGCATGTGTCGACCGCGCCCAACACTGCTAGTGATGCGATATGTCGATAAACATCATACATCGTTCTGAGCTAATATTATGAATAGTTTTTTTTTTATTAAGAGGTATTCTGTTGTTTTAACGATTAAAGTAAAACTGTTTAGCCAGTTTGAAACCGTCAACCAGTGAAAACGAGAAACCTAGGTGTAAAAAAAAACGTCTAAACATAATTAACTAAGAAAGGTTTGACCGTACTCAAAACACAATTAAATCGTGCATCTAGATTATAATAATAATAATAATAATTCATTTATTCTCTCATCACAAATGAGTATACTTATTGTTATACTTTTTTTACGTTAGATTAACTCTATATAAACGAATTGATTATATAAACGAATCGGACGACAATTTTTTTTCGAAAACGTTATTTCATATTTTCATAATACCATCTCAGGTCACTGGTAACCAACCACCAATCGAAAAAATGTCGATAAAAAATTAATTTTATCGATAGCCCATCACTATTATGCGCCGGTGACACGGTACAATGTTGAAACGCACGTGCACACGAGTGCGTTGTGAAACACGCGCCAACAATCACATTACGGCGAAATAAATCAACTTGAAAAGCTCCGATTATTCGCTAAATACTTACATAAGGTTCACATGTATTTTAATGTGTATTTACCGTTATCCAACTAAAAATCAAACATTTATCGATTCGATTGCAAAATCGATTAATTATTATACAACACTAGCTACTTGTTTGATCATGATTGACAAAAAAAAATAGTAATAGCTTGTAAGTCAGGAATAATGCTTTTCGTGTCATAGCGGGCAACTAAGATGGTGGTTCGCGTTCGCGTTCGCGAATTTTCAAAATCGGTTACGTAATTGTACGTAAGTAAATGCTTGAAATAAAGTTTGAATTAAATATATCTGAGTCAGAATCCAGTCTACAGAAACCGATTATACACAAACATACATATGAAGCTTGTAACAAAATAATAATACGCTTTATTTAGCACCAATTTGAAAAATAATATACAAATAGAAAAACAAATAAAGACAAAAACATAATATAGAGCCAAAAAGGCGTCCTTATCGCTACTAAGCGATTTCTACCAGGCAACCTATGGGAGGGATTTTTAAATATACAAAAGGATAGAAATTGGTGGTGCAGCAATAATAATTTACTTATATTATATTTAAAACATACTTAAAATAATATAATAAGCTTATCACTAAATCACAATTAAAAAGCATAGATAGATTTAATCATTAGATGGTGTTTAATCAGACGTCCTTATGGCCATGTTATTGTATGCTAATCAGTGTTGAAGCGACATTGTGAAATCGACTTATGTCTATAAAAATATATAGCGACACTTTAACTGCGAACTTGGGAACAAAATCTTAGTAGGCTATTAGCATTTTAAATTATACTGGTATGTATAAAAACCAAAAGTGATAAACTAATTACGGTTCTGTGAATAAATAAGGATCTAGTATTTTCTAGTGTTTGATTTTACGCGAGTATTATACATTTAGAAATTAAAAACTTTTTAACGGATTTTAAACGCGATTTATTAATTATATTATTAACCCGACGTTTCACGGGGAGACTCTCTTCGCGTGACCAGCTAATATAATGAATAAATCGCATTTAAAAATCCTAAATTAGGATCTGTATGACTATGAATACAATACGTTGCAAACAACAATGTAAAATGAAAGACTCGTCTTCATATCATAAACAATAAAAAATTATAATTTATATATAAATAACGAAGATATTATATAAATAACAAAAAACTTCTGTATAAATAATATAATATAACAAAAGAACTATATGTGTCCTTTTTTTGCAACAGCAGTCGGCATAAAAATGAATATATCAAATTTTTTCTTAACTCCATGTTTATGCATCAACAATGATTAAATCGGCTGTATCAGTCATACATGGTAAATAAGTACGTAAATAATCAATACATACAACATAATCTTGAACCTGGCATATGGATAATGGTGTCAGGGCTATAGATACATATATATGTCCGTATTTTTATATTTCATTAAAGGTAAATGAAGGCAAGCGTTAATAAATACCTGTCGTAATGGTCTTTATAATGAATTGCTTTCTGTAATCATTCTAAATGTACCAACTAGCTTTTTAATATATTGTATAGTAAGTATATATATAGAAACATCTATTATTTTAGCCAAAATTCTAAGGAAACAAAAGCACTTGTAGAGTTAAGACGTGTAGAGTCAGATGCTTGGCGCTACATGAGATTTGATGACTTTTTCAGAATTTAAGCTCTATGTTGTAGTCTTGGCAACATTTCACATGAAAATGCTGTTGGTTGAATTTCAGGTAATCCGTTCAGCTAAACAAGTTTTTAAAACTCTGTATACTGTAACAACAAATAAAAAAAAAACTAAAAATAAAAACAGTTTATTTCATATACACTATAATCACATCTAAATCTATTTAATATTTATAACTTGGTTTTCCAACAGACATAAAGTTTTACGTTCGTAAATGGCTATATGACAGTCGCATTTGATTACAGCTTGCATAATTGTATATAGCGCTAGCTGTCTAACGCACAGGAAAAGACGCTAGCTGTATCAAATTAAATGATTTATAAATAACAATTCAACTGAAATCACCATGGTGATCCCCGAAATAAAGTTACTGCTAGGGTAGTCATTATCTATTTGTATATTTTTTCTATAATAGAGATGTCAATATATACAAGATCCTCGTAAGGTAATGTCACGATGTGACACCATATGTCCTGAAAGTAGGTTAATGTCACTGTTTACAAATGATTCACAATCCACAAGAATAGCCGTTATTGAACAGAACTTTGAATGGATGCGCTTAATTAGTATCTAAAAGTAACCCTGAGTTGCGATCTTTATTTGGTGGAGCTTATTAAATCGTTTTCAGCCTAACATGGGCATCATTGTATTTTTAAGCGCGAAGGCAAACAAGTCGATTCTCTCTGATGAGCTGTGTATTGTCATCTAAGAAGTTATGATAATATTTAAAATACAATTATAAGCGAGGTGCATCAAGGACTGAACATATACTTAGTCTGGCCATAAATACTGTTACACTTAATTATAAAAAAATATTACATTTGAATTTCGAATCTGTC
>NC_052126.1:1119716-1128893 GCF_012273895.1 Zerene cesonia | reverse complement strand
ACCACTTCGAATAAGCTTTTTATATTTTTAATTGTTTTATATTTATGTATTAAACTGACACACTGTAAAAGTAATAATGTTATTTGCAGTTAACAATTTTCTTTTTTCTTTATTACAATATTTATGGCAAGACTAGGTATAAAAGTCCGATTGCTGCTTTCCGAGAACAAAACCGTCACAGATTTTTTCAACCGATTTAAAAAAAAAGATGAGGTTCTGAATTCGATTAATTCTTTGTGCTTGATTTTTCGACCGATTTTGTTTATTCTTATTCTATTTGATCTTCTATTCCATTTCTAAAAATTTGAAGAAGGTACTCTTGAAAAAATAACTATTTAAGGGACTTGATCCATACTCCATAGAAGACAATGATGTTGCTTTTTTAAAAGAAAGTAAAAAAGCTTGTATCAGAATGTTGTGTTATACTTAGATGCAAAAGCTCTCTGTGTTTCTAAACAAAATAAAGAGTCTACACGCATCCAAATTATTCAAAATTAGAACATAAAATTTAAAAGCATGTAATGATTCAGTCTTGTTAACCAGTATGTCATGTACTGTCAGACAGATATCTTTAATCCTTTTAACTCATACGAATCCGTCTAATGTGGTACAGCGAGAAATCCCACAACCGGACGGGTTTGGCAAGGCTGCAGCCGTCACTGTATCGCCGTCATCCATCTATTTACCAACCCACCGTTAGCAAATAAGATTGATCATCAATTTTCATTAACTCGATTATTGTGTAGGAACAATTGATTAGTTCGAACTTGATGTGTTGTGTAGCGCCATTCCACGAGGTCAATATATTCTGTGTTGTGTGTTGTGGTGGTAAATAGCCTTTTTATTGTTAATCTAATCTTGTATAATTTTAATTGTGATAGATATAAATACGGTCAAAAGACTATAAAATATTAAGTAATGACTGTAGGAGATTTTCCTTATATTATGCTTTAGGTTACGAGCTCAATGCATAAAAACTTCTTCTCTAAAATCGAACCCACTATATTTTAAATTGTTAAATATACACTATTTTGCTATCGCTACACAAATCGAATGTATGTCGCAGGGCGCGGCGCGTTGCGTATGAGCTCCGTGTGTGCTGACCCTACCCGCCCACATACCGGATAAACTATTTATATCAAATACTAGTAATTACCTGCACTTACAACTCGACTGCAAAGCCTACCTTTTAAGGGTTTTATGACCGCGTGTATCATATCTTATGCACATTGGTTAGCGGTTAAAGCGAAAAGCCCAAATTACATACATAAAACACATCTACCATGTTTTCTAAGAAGAGCACTCTATAAAGAAGTACATAATATTAAAATGCATTAAAATATTAAATTAGTTGTCAGAGCCATACAAACACCACTATTGGAACACTTAACTCCTCAAATATATAAGTATATTTACTATAACCCAAAATGTCTGCAGAGATTGTAATAAGTTGTACTTCTGACTCTTGGAGGTTTGACAAAAAATTTCACTACAAATTTTTTTGTCCCTCCCGTATAATTGGAGTATAAACTTATCTACACAAAATTAGGAATTTAATTTTCATTTTAATATTTAATCTCGAATGAAACTAGTAAAAAAAATTATATGTCGGAAATAAACCATTTGAAATTGAATTTAAAGCCTAGTCTGAAATGTCTAGATTATATCTATTCTGTCAAAATCTAGGTATAAGAGGCATATCAATCATTTATCCTTCGTCGCTTATTGTTTTAATTGTTATTCATTAAGAGCGTGGGCGTGGAGGACGTTTGCTGCAATTTCATTGTATTTGACTTAACATTGCTTTGCTTCATTATTTTTGATTAATTCTCTACTGACACCTATGAGAAACCATTTATGAATTAACAAATTACTGGTTAGCTTATTTTTTATCATTTTTATTTCGGCTTTATGAATATAGACAATATATCAACTATTTGAATTTAAAAAACGAATATCCCAATTGAACGTATTAAGAAAAAGAAAACCAATGCTCGACTGGCTGAAATAATAACGAAACGCTTGGTACAAACTGAGTTATGTTTTGACTAATATATTGCTATGAAGTATTGACAAATCTTATATATAAAAATCAATTGCTGTTCGTTAGTCTCGCTAAAACTCGAGAACGACTGAACGGATTTATCTTATCTTGGTCTTAAAATATTCGTGTAGGTCTAGGGAAGGTTTAAAAGGTGAGAACGATGGGGAAAATATGTCAAAACAATATTCTGTGGCGTTACGAAGTTCGCCGGGACAGCTAGTAATAAACATAAAATTAAGTCAATAGACAGACTAATTATCACTCTTTAACACTATTATTCAATCTGACAGAAACTGTGGAACTAACTAACTTAATTAATTAATAACTAATATTTAATTGTATAGACATCAAAACTTATTTGAGTTTAATGTTTAATTCAATACAAGACCTTCGGTATTTGCAAGTTAGAAAAAAACATTTCAGGGCATACAATATAATCATTATATTAAGACCTCCTTTTATAAACATCGTGACTCATACAGGCTCGAGCCTATGACCTTACTCATCTTTACATTCACCGATAAACGATGCACTTGTTGTATTCATTTTTTTGTGTGTACCTGCAAAATATTCAAAGGTAACCGACTCGTATCATAGAATAATTAAGCTTTATTCTGACTGGGAAGTAATTATCAAATTTATAAATTAATCCGGGGAGGTTTATACCCCTCAAACTACTCCCCTGGGCTACGCCCATCAGTTCAATTGCGTATACTTGTCCACCTTTTGGTATACTATACAGAAACAATTGTTGCAAATTCATAAATCGTTGAAATGTTGAAAAAATTATGAATAATTCGTTTTAAAAGGCTTTGCTACATATTACCTTGTGCAGCAAGCATCAACGCGCGCTTAAAAGAGGAGACTCTTTTATTGGAAGACTAGTATTAACGTGCTTGAGTGCTTGTTAAACTACATTGTACATTACCTTTGATTCGGAACACAAATTTTTTCACGTAGTTAAATCTGTTTATAATCATGCAATGGGTGTCTCGATAAGAATATTAAATTTTTTATTGCTTTTAACATTCATGTATGTGAACTTACGAGTACCCACTTCAAAAAACTTGCTAAAGCTACTGTTCAAAGGTCATTCGTGAGGTCGCGATCACTTGCTTACCACCTGACAAGGTCTTGCCTGCGGGGTACGTTATGATATATCGTTTATGGAAAATTTATCATTATTTTTAAATAGCAATTATGCAGACAATTTTTGTAGCACTGCATACATCTCATTTATTTTTGTATGTGATTCCTGTAATTAATGGATAACATCATGCGAGTCATGCTCTTGCAATGTGGCGTGGGATCAACTTGAGTCTCTTTGATTCTTCATTTGGTATTTTTGTGCGACTATTCCTTCTCATTAAATGGGAGAAACAACCATAAAATATGCTAGGAAAAATGTTATCTGGCGATTTCTGCACATAGAATAGGATACCGGATATAAATGTCCTGAGGCGTATCACACCTTAAATTGTGCGTTTTTACTTAAATTTGTTATGTTCTTACGTGATTGTCTTAAGTATATATTGTGTAATATTGCTTAGATTTATATTATAATCTTTTATTTCACAAACTTGGCAAATGTTTGTTCCACAACTTCATCTCTTTTTTTTTTATGTCATAGCGGGCAACTGAGCTGGTGGTTCGCCGGATGGTAAGCGATCACCACCGCCCATAAACATTCGCAAAGGTAGTACCTGTGCGAATGCGCTGCCCGCTTTTATGGGGTAAGAGAAAAGGAAAGGATTAACGACTGGTAAGAAGGAATGGACTAGGACGAGTGAGGAAAAGGAAATGGGCCTCCGGCTCCCCCACTCACCGGACGAAACACAGTTGCATGCCACTATTTCACGCCGATTTTCTGTGAGGGTGTGGTACTTCCCCGGTGCGAGCTGGCCCAATTCGTGCCGAAGCGTGCTCGACTACCACATAGAAATACAACAATAATAATATTGTTTTATCTGTATATTTTCTATCATCTATTGCAACTGTTGCAATTTGAATAGTGTGATAGTAAAATAAAAATATATATTTTAAGATGTTAGAGGGAATATATAGAACCCGCCTATTATCATAAATAGAACTCTCTCAACACACTAATTCACATAAAAGTACGGAACACCAAAAATAAACTGCTACATAACATACATTCTAGTCCACAACAAAAGTAGTTGACATTACAAAAAGTAGCCGACAATTAGTGACCAGTCCTGTAAGACCATATGCATTAACACATATGTAGCGGTCGATCTTGACCCACATTCAAGAACTTTCTGCTATCGATTGTGCTTTATAGAATATGGCTATTATAATTTACTGCTATCTGACAATATACATTATTGACGCCAACTTACCACGAAAGGTCGTGGGATAAAGCTAGTAGCGGAACTTAAGGTATAGCAAGGCAAAAGTGTTTTGAGTAAACTTCATCAAACTTTTTTTATGTACCTAATAGGGAGGAACTCAGATAGTGGAGCACTGATGGTTAGCGTTCACTACCGCCCAAGAACATTCGCAGAAGTTGTATGCGATGCCCACTTTTAAGGGGTAAAGGATGACGTGAGTAAAGGAATGGACTGGGAAGGGTAAGGAAAACTGTACGAGCCTCAGGCTCCCCCCAACTCTCCGAACGAAACACACTAGCATATTTGACATCGACATTTTGTGCGGTTGTGGTACCGTCCCCGATGCGTGCTGGGCCAATTTGTGCCGAATTGTGCTCGACTGCCAAAAGCAGGTAGCACATTGTTGTTTTAAATTTATTTATAGGTAAATCACCTTTTTATATGTTTAAGCCGTTTCGCTTTTAAATTATTTTATTACGACTGAAATATATAAATTAAACACAGTGGAAATTTGCATGCAGTTCAAATTGTTCATGTCAGGCAGAAAAAATATATAACATTTGTACATTTTACATATAAGAAAGGAAGGTGCTAACCTTTTCTTGTGTATATTTTCAATGTTGACTCAGAATATTTTTATTCCCAAAAAGAGACTTGGGTACTAATTAACCACCATTTCCGATTATTTTATTAGTGTTCTGTTCATTTATATTTTCAAGCTAGCGGTCCGCCCGGCTTCGCCCATGGTATATATATAGAACTAAACCCTTTGTCAATAAATGGACTATTTAAAACTGAAAGAAATTTTCAAAACGGACTAGTAGTTCCTGAGATAAGCACGTTCAAACAAACAAATTCTTCAGCTTTATAATATTAGTAGATATATATGTAGAGACTTTTTTTTATATTTAATAGGGCAGCTCTTGACCACGATCTCGCCTGATGGTAAGCTGAGATGTGGTCTAGGCTGTAACGCGCTTCCCTAGAAGGTACCTGTTCACTCTGCTCTTGAAGACCTCCAGATTGTACTCGTCGGGGAACACAGACTCAGGAAGCATGTTCCAATCCCTTGCGGTTCGAATAAAGAAAAAAAAAGTATGCGCTATAAAGACTACTTTAGTTAAATGATTATCATCCAAACATAACGAATGCATGGTAATCATAATAATTAATTATGATACTCAATGCAACATTTAACACTAACAAATAATTACATTCCTTAGTACTTAATGAAAAAATTTAACACCTCTAGAATCGTATAAAAGCTCACAGTATATTGATATAACTAATATTACCGCAGTTACGTCACTTGCAAATACTTTTGATGGTCAACAACCGCGCAGTGGCGGTCGCAGTTATCTTTTATTTGTACGGTACTTTCACTAGCATAAGAGTTATGCTACAGTTACACATGCTTCACTGGAGTAATAAAATTGCATATTGTGCATAGATTTTCGTACCAGTGTATAAGTGTATAATCTATGGATTTTCGTGTGTAGATATACATAAATTGGTTACTGCTTCCTAATTCCACTAATAGTTTTTTATTAACATTCCTTACATGTTTATTTACAAGTTATAAAATTACAAATCGAGTACATATTTACAAACATAGTGATATCACTGTATTATTAATTTGTTTTTTTACTTCAACTTAGCCTGAATGTAGTACTTAATAGTAATCAATATGTTCAATGCTTTCTTTTGGTAAGCGACATCTGTTTTGCTCAGACATAGTTATTCTACACGCCATCTAGTATTGGATAGCTAGAAACTTAAATATTAGTGCAAAATTTTATTTTGTATTTAAATTCAGAAGATTTATTTTGGATTTAATCATTTCATTTTTATTTAAACCATTTGCTAAGAAAATTTATGCGGTGGTTATAAGTGGGAAGACGCTAACATACTTTTATTAATAATATATAATATTAGCAAGCTAAAGACAACAAAGATAAAATTAAGGTGCTGTAATACCAAAAGTATTCAAATTCAAATATTTACCAAATATCATACTTATTTAAGTATTTATCTTCAAATAACTATTATTCGAAAAAGAACTGTAATGTAATATGAATTTGTAAAATTTATCCTAAATATTTTTAACTGGTAAAAAAGTCAAACAGCAATATAACATTTCGTTAATAAATAAGTTTATTGTTACTTATATAGAGAAAATATAAATACTATGTTGCTGAGTTATATAATCAAAGGTAGTTAGATAAAATACCTATAACATCAATGTGTTAATATTTTTCAAACTATTGTTAGAAGTCAGGATGGCCGAGCGGTCTAAGGCGCTGCGTTCAGGTCGCAGTCCACTTCTGTGGGCGTGGGTTCGAATCCCACTTCTGACAGATATTTATTTTTATTGATTTAAAAAATGCATGCATGTCTATTTATTACTTTTAATAGCAAGCGAGTAAATTTTAAAGAACCAAACATTTGAAATTATATAAAACATCTTACCAATGACTAAGATTAGTCTGTATAATAATTGTTCACTGTGCCCTGGCTCGTATAATAACAATAAAATAGAAAATACCGCATCTTTATAGATTGAATTATATAAAATATATGAATTCGATATATTGTATGCATAAAAAATACCTTGACAGTTTGGTTGAAAATGACAATGACATGAACTTGTGTTTGCAGTTTGACATTGAAATAACCTCTTCATGAAGTTCGATTGTAACTTTATCAGCACAAATAGTATAATTTATTTAATATTTTGTATAATTACTAGAGTTACAAGTATGACGACTATCAAAGTGGCAAATGAACAAGAAATCATTAAAAAACTATCCTCGTATGTAGAGAAAATTTCAAATGATGCCATTCATAATCGCGGAAAGTTCTTCGTCGGTTTATCCGGTACAGTAAAAAAAAATAATTACTAATTTCACCTCATTTTCAAACTCATAGGAAATTTATTGGTTACATCTTAGCTATTTTACATTGTATGAAAACTAGAATATCGTATGCATAAATTTACAATATATTAAAATATGAGTCACTCTGAAACGCATGATAATTTACTAAAACTTTGTTCAGCGTTTTAAAAGTGATATGAAGATATGAAAATATATTAATGTTGTATAAGTACTTATTATTTAATTAAAACTTATCACATCAGCACTTATTCTTAGTAAAAACTTTTTAAATAAATACTTGAAATCTATAAAGAAATATTTTACCAAACAAGCTTTTGCCCATGGCTTCTTTCTCGTTCGAATTATAAATTCATCTTCAAGTGGCATTCTTGAGTGTGCTTGAAGACAAAAAAAAATTAATTGGTCAAGCGACAGTTGTAGTGACAAACATACCAAACACTATTTTTTTTTGTTATTAGGTGGTTCAGTTTTGAAATATTTATGTGAAGGACTACCCCAGGTGAACACAGATTGGTCGAAATGGGTGCTAGCATTTTGTGATGAAAGAGTTGTACCAGAGGACAGTGAAGATTCAACCTTTGGTGTATACAAAAGAGGATTGATTCCTAGAACCATGTTAAATGAAAGTCAATTTATTACTATTAAACAGGGAGTTAGTGGTAAGAATTAAAGCACCCTTGACAACATCTTATATAAATTAATCATTAACAGTGGAAACAAATTAGATATTTTTTCTGATTGTCATTGTTAGTTTAAATGAAATATTAGACATAAAGAATCTTTTATTGATCTTATATTAATAGCAAAGAGATGATTTAGGTCTTATAGCTTTCTGCCTGAACTGCCAAAAATTATTAATTATATTTTTTTATGATTGATAAAACATCTCGACATAATAAATAAAAGCTTTGTCAAAACCATAACCTATAAATGCCATAGAAAAGTAAATGCCCCATAAAGTGTACAATAATACATTATTATGAACAATTCAAATCAATCAGTATAAGTATGGTACGTACAGAGGCTCGCTTCACTCGCTGTGTTCCATATCCATTTTCATAATAATATAACTTGTAGCTATTCTGAACAAATCATTATAAATCATTTGTAGGCATGTCATTTATAAACAATTTACAGCATCATAACTTAATTTCCTTTTATAATTTCAGCTGCAGAAGCGGCCAAAGATTACACTGAGAAACTCACAGAAGCATTTGGCAGTGACAACTACCAGTTTGACTTGCTCCTCCTAGGAATGGGCCCAGATGGTCATACATGCTCTCTCTTTCCAAACCATCCTCTCCTGAATGAGACCACTTTGAAAGTGGCGTCTATCACTGATTCACCAAAACCTCCACCAGCAAGAATAACTTTAACATACCCAGTTATAAATAATGCAAGGAATTGTATTTATGCTGTGAGTGGTGCGGGTAAAGCCGATATGGTAAAAGTAAGTATTGCCTTGATATTGTATTGATATTAATAAATGAAAATAAATAGTAATTATAGGCAAAATGTACAAAAAAAAATAAAATTAATAATTATGATATAATTCAAAATTTGTAAACCAAGTTACCCGCATTTACAAATTTGTGCAAATAGCAAGGTGAATGATGAGACAAGCAACTTGTGACCTTGCATGTGTTATGTGATATGAAATTAAAAATTACATGAAGAAATATATCTACTATCTAATTAACTACCATTCTATACTTATTTCTGTGCTTATAATATAAACCAAATAAATAATGTTATTTTTAGGTTGTCCAATCTGAAAAAAATTCTTTGAATTTAGAAATAAGATTGTTATTTAACAATTTCACTGCTGATCCAGAAACTTTGTTCATCCGGCGATGCGGCTATGACACGCTCAGCGTGTCTCCCG